>NC_079212.1:135905060-136205060 GCF_029633865.1 Lampris incognitus
ATCCGGCTTCCCACCCGCAGACACGGCCAACTGTGTCTGTAGGGACGCCCGATCAAGCCGGAGGTAACACAGGGATTCGAACCGCCGATCCCTGTGCCGGTGGGCAATGGAATAGACCGCCACGCCACCCAGATGCCTTCTTAAATATTGGGTGTATGTACAGTAAACATACAGAAAACAGAGACTGGAAAGGTTTGAGTCACATTAGCTCGGCATGTACCTGCATTTACATGCTTGCAGTCTCACACACACACACACACACACACACACACACACACACACACACACACACACACACACACACACACACACACACACACACACACACACACTACATATATGGTATACAAACAAGTAAGTGCAGGTAAAACACGACTCACCGACATAGCCTGGTGTGCCGCATGCTGTGGACATCACGCCGTGGTCCGACATCTTAGACAGGCCGAAGTCGCTGACCATGATCTTAGCTTTCTCATCTGCACTGTAGTACAGCAGGTTCTCTGGCTGCTCCCACAGTGTGTGTGTGTGTGTGTGTGTGTGTTGAGGGCATGGGGAAAGGATGGCAGAAGTTAGGGGATATGAAGATGTGACCATGAAAGAAACACAACTCTAGAAATACACTAGCCTGCTTCTGAGAACACAACAATGGTGTTGTCTGCATGTGTGAAAAATAAAACCTGTTTAAACTGAAATGACATGCCTGTTTATTTGTCTGTGTGTATGTTGTGTGTGCATGTTTTGTGTGTGAGTGTGCTTGTGTGTCTGTGTGTGCATGTGTGTATGTTGTGTGTATGTGCATGTGTGTATGTTGTGTATGTGCAAATGTGTGTATATTTTGTGTGTGTATGTGTGTGTGCATGTGTGTGTGTCTGTGTGTGTGCATGCATGTGTGTGTATGTTGTGTGTGTGCATGTGCGTGTGTTTGTATATATTGTGTGTGTGTGTGCATACGTGTGTACGTGTATATGTAGTGTGTGTGTGTGTGTGTATGTGTGTGTGTGCGCATGTGTGTGTATGTTGTGTGTGTACATGTGTGTGTTTGTATATATATTGTGTGTGTGCATACGTGTGTACATGTATATGTAGTGTGTGTGTATGTGTGTGTGTGCGCATGTGTGCATCCTACCTTGAGGTCCCTGTGTACTACACTGTTCTCGTGGAGGTAGTCGACTGCTTGGAGCACTTGTCTGATCACCACGCTGGCATCCTTTTCTGTGTACACCCCCCTGTCCAGGATACGGTCAAACAGCTCTCCTCCTGACACCCTGGACACACACACACACACACACACACACACACACACACACACACGCAATTACCTCTATTGTCACCATGTTATCTCAGCACAAACATGCAATATTTATGATGAAATTCAAGCCTCCACCACCACCATCATAATTGTTGCCGCCACTGTTAAGTCCCATCACCCTCCACACTCAGTCCACATGTTCTCTCTGTCTAGGTCAGACACTCTCATAATGCTCCAACAGGTAGGGTCCACTCACAGCTGCATGACCAGGTAATAATGTGTTCGACTCTCATAGAAGTCCTCCAGCCCCACCACGTTCTCGTGTTTGATCCTGAATTGAGGGAGAGAAGACCACCGTTATCATCAGGCCTTGTCTGCAAAGAAATCAGTGGACCTGCAGGGGGTGTGTGTGTGTCTGCGTGTGCCTGTAACCTTTATGGGGACTGTCCCAACAGGAAGCCTGATTTGATTTGGGCTTATCAACCGATGAACCCATAATGCACATTTCATATAAAATATGCAAATTACATAAAAATAAGCACACAGAAGTAACCAAACCATCAGGGAAAATGTAGATTAAGAGAGTCGACGTGGGTGTAGAAGGTGAATATGGACAGCGGTTCGTAGTGTTGGGTGATGCTGACAGAATCAAATATCACAATATTTTCAACTGAACACCTCCATATCAAATAATGTGATGATATTTTGGAGACGACTGTTGGTGCTTTCATAGGTTATTGACACTTCCTGACACACAAGAACATTTTAAGAAATGATCATCAGTAGTGTGGATATGACGATCCAGTGAATAGAAGCATTTGTTGATCGTTTCCCTCGGCTAAAACAGTGCAATACGTTCAGGTATAATTTTAGAGTAATGCAGGAATTGACAACATATAAATTATATCAATATATTACAATAAACAAAATTCCGGATGATATCTATTCTCATGTCACGCTACCAGTATTATAACGACATATTGCCCAGCTATACTGGTTTGAGTAATGATATGTTGCCCAGCTATACTGGTTTGAGTAATGATATATTGCCCAGCTATACTGGTTTGAGTAATGATATATTGCCCAGCTATACTGGTTTGAGTAATGATATATTGCCCAGCTGTACTGGTTTGAGTAATGATATATTGCCCAGCTATACTGGTTTGAGTAATGATATATTGCCTAGCTATACTGGTTTAAGTAATGATATATTGCCCAGCTATACTGGTTTGAGTAATGATATGTTGCCCAGCTATACTGGTTTGAGTAATGATATATTGCCCAGCTATACTGGTTTGAGTAATGATATGTTGCCCAGCTATACTGGTTTGAGTAATGATATATTGCCCAGCTATACAGGTTTGAGTAAGTGGCAAGTGTGTGTATGTATGCCTGCATGCGAGTGTACTGATTGGCCCAGGGATGGGATACGAATCAGGTCAGAGTAAATGGGGTGGGGGTGAGACTGACCCTGGATCTGTGTGTGTGTGTGTGTGTGTGTGTGTGTGTGTGTGTGTGTGTGTGTGTGTGTGTGTGTGTGTGTGTGTGTGTGTGTGTGTGTTACCTCCTCAGCACGTTGATCTCATTCTCCAGGTTGCTGTGAGACAGGTGTTTCTTCTTCAGACATTTCAGGGCATACAGGTTTCCCGTTGTCTTCTCTCTCACCATGAACACTTCGGAGAAAGACCCGCTACAGGCAGACACAGACACGGGACCAGAGACAGACGGGGAGCAAGAAAGGGGGAGCAGAAAGTGAATTGCTGAAGCTGTAAATTTCCGAGACTATTCAACTGAAATTAATGGGGCCAAAACACCAAAAGCTCTTCCTGTAAATGTGAACAAGTATGACGTCATGAGTTTGTGCGTTCCCTCCCCCCTGACTGGCTGGGCATAGCTCATCAGGAGTGTGGATAGCACATTCAGAACCACATTCTTTTTTTCTATTTGTTGGCGGCTCACATGAGAAACCGAAAGTGTAACATGATATATAAATAGCAGTGGTGCAATGTAACCCTGTACAGTCCAGTACAGCGGGATTAGTCTTAAGACCCTTTACATAAGACCTAACCTCAAAGTTCAGCACAGTATCACCCAATGGTGGTGGCTCGATTTAGCCACAGCCTGAAGCCAGAATGAACTCAGATAGATGACTATAGTTAAGGGTTAAGTAAACACATGAGCGTGTGTGTGTGTGTGTGTGTGTGTGTGTGTGTGTGTGTGTGTGTGTGTGTATTGCTGGGTGTTTTTGGAGGTGGTGCTGAAAGTCCCTTAATTAATATACACATATTGTAAATTAAATCACCAAGATTTAACCATTAAATTCAGCTCAATAATAAATTAAATTGCTTGTTGATCAATTAGATGGTGAGGGAGGACATGCAGGTAGTTGGTGTGACAGAGGAAGATGCAGAGGACAGGAAGAGGTGGAAATGGAAACAGGTGCAGCTGGAAGGAGAATGAGAAGCAGAAGAAGAAGAAGAAGAAGGAGCAGCAGCTTGTTGACCAATTAGATTTATGTTTCAATACTACAGTCAATAGCATTACAGTCTGGTTTAGAGCACTTCATAGTACTGAGACAACTCTTGTTAAGGTCACTAATGACCTACTGCTGACTGCAGACAGAGGTGACTGCTCGATTTTGGTTCTTTTAGACTTAAGTGCCGCCTTTGACGCAGTCGATCACAACATCCGCTTACATCGCTTAGAGACTTGGGTTGGCATCAAGCGTTCGGTTCTTAGCTAATTACGCTCTTACCTCACCAAGAGAACTATTTCTGTTGTTCTGGGCAACTCTACCTCCTCGGTGGTGCAGTTAAGTTGTGGTGTCCCCCAAAGGTCAGTTCTTGGTCCCCTTCTCGTCTCTTTAAACATGCTGCCTCATTGGCCAGGTCATTCAAAATCACGATGTGCTCTACCATTTTTATGCTGATGACACTCTGGTATACATGCCACTAAAACCAACAGATCCTAGCGCCCTAGCAAATCTCACAGTTTGCCTCTCTGACATTAAATCCTGGATGTCGGAAAATTTCTCAAATTTAATTCTAAGTCTGAAGTCGTTCGGTTCGTTCCCAAAAGTTTCATCATCCCTTATTTTTTACTAATCTTGGTGGTCTGTCAGGTAGTCTTAAGCAGGCTGCTATCAATCTTGGGGTAATAGTCGATGCTAACCTCGGTTTTGATAATCAAATCAAACAAGTTGTTCAGTCATGCTTTTCCAGCCCAAGCTTATCTCCAAAATTAGGTCATTTTTATCAATTGCCGATCTGCAAAAAGTTGTACATGCTGTTATCTATTCTCGGCTTGACTATTGTAGTGCACTTTACTCGGGGTGTCAGCAAGGGCTCCCTCCACCATCTGCAGTTGGTACAAAACTCCGCTGCTCAGCTCATTACCGGGACAAAGAGGCATGACCATATCACTCCTGCGCTTGCCTCCCTATACTGGCTCCCTGTTATATTTCGATTTGATTTTAACATTTTATTGCTCACTTTTAAGGCTTTAAATGATCTTGGTCCAGCACACATTTCTGATTTATTGACCTGGTATACGTCCTCTCAAACATTAAGTTCTGCAGATTGAGCCCTGCTGGTTATTCCCAGGTCTCGGTTTGTTACAAAGGGTGACTGGGGTTTTGCTGTTAGAGGCCCCACACTATGGAAATCTCTTCTTGTTGAACTAAGACAAACCAAGTCTCTAGCTTCTTTAAAATCTCGTTTTAAAACTTTTCTTCTTATGAAAGCTTTTACAAATGTTTGATATTTGTTTTTATTTATTTATACTGTTTTTATTTTTACCCATACTTATTTGGTCTTACTCTTATTTTTGCCTTGTCAGGTTTTATTTTTTTGTAAAGCACTATTATTATTATTATTATTACTACTACTACTCCTACTACTACTACTACTCGGTTAACCTATTTAAACAACCATGTTTGGTTTAAGTCAAAAAGTAAAGTAATTGAAAAATGAAATCACTAATTTTTGGATAACTCCACTGCTTTCATGATGATGATGATGATGATGATGATGCTTTCACAGTCGCCATAAAATAATGTAAAATGCCAATAGCTGTTTTTATAGGCTGCTTTGCAAACCATGTTGTGAGTTTTCATCAGTAAAAATCTATGACAGCTGTGACTTTTTCCATTAGGAATGGGCGAGAGAGCATGTGGAGCAGGGACGACGTCAGTAAGTGCCAGTCTAAATGGGCAACCAGACTACTTTTACCATAGCCACAGTAAAACACATGGGGTCACTACTAAACTACCAACAATGCCACACCTGTTGAAGGCCCACATCACAAATCTGGTTTTGCTTTAGGCCTCAGTAGAGATCAACGTTATCTTTTAATTGTTAAGATAGCCAAACCAGCCTACCTTGATATCTGCACTAAGCATCCAGGACAGGGTGTGACGCCTTTGGCTAGATATCGGCTTGGCACAGGCATCCCAAATCTTAGTTGGAACTTAAAAACATCAGCCAAAACTCAGGCAATGGCAACAGCAACGTGAGTCAAGGAGTAATCCAAAAACTTGGCCGTCACACCTCAACATCCATACTGCTGGTTCAGAGGTCCTGAAGGGTTTCAGTACCTGTTGTTGTCACTATCATGCTTCAACAAGGGGGGGGGGGCTGCCTCACAGAAATGCAAACTAAAAAAGTAATAACAACACACTTTCCAACATATGTTTTAGTCCTTACATAACTCCCAAACCCCAACGCAACACAAACACACCCTTACACAACACCAGTTTATCTCACATGTGCACAGACATGCACTTGCTGCCTGCCGGTAGCGCCTGCTCACCGTGTACCCTTGCAACACTTACAGACAGAAACACACGCGCTTAGACCGCTAATCCTTATAATTGACTGGTGCTAAGATGTTCCTCTGCTGCTCCACTCTGACGTCAGAGCTCAGCCCCCCCCCCCCCCCCGCACACACACACAGTTGAACACCTGACTTATTCACATCCAGCCGAAGAGGGCAGTAATCAGCTTTGAGACAGAATAATGACTGAGAGAGATTCAAACAGAGATTTAGAGACTTAGAGAAAGACTTAGAGAAAGAGATACAATGACTCAGAGAGAGCTACAGACTGCAGGTATGAGACCAGAAACTCATGGCTAAACTCACATGGCAGAGCCAAACAGAGCCAAATAAGACCGGTATGTTTCTCGTGTGAAACAACCAACAATCTAATGACAAATGCTGTATTGCAATCTCTAAAAGAAGAGGTAAAACGCTCCTCCAGACGATGCATGTGGCACAGTCTCTTGGCAAGTTCAGCTGTCGGTTGAGAGGATACAGAGACAGTGTAAGAGGCTTCATTGATAAAGTCAGCCTCGGTTTTGCTAATTGGCTAATCTAGATGTCTGTCAGACCTGTTGAGAGGGATTACGCTGGACGTGTGAAGCCCATCTGGGCCCTGTTGACTGAGAACGGATGAAGCATTTGTAGAACCAACCAATTCAATCCAGTAACGGCTCCCTCGGGCGAAGAGCGCCGCTTATTACCGGCCACTCGTTCATAAACACTAAAGGCCGGATCATCGATAGAGGCTTGTTAAGCATGAAAAGACAGCGAGCGGAAACCTCTTTTCGTAGCGTGTGGCGTGAAATGTGCACTGTGATTTAAAAGGTGCTGCACATAGTGGGCAAGGATGTCTACTCACGCTCCCATTTTCCCCTTGAAGTCAAACACCTCCTTGATGTTGTTGGTGTTTTTCTTCCAGCTGCAGTTAATCTCCTTGCGCCCCATCTCGGGTCTGATGTTAATGTTGACTCCTGAAACAGGAACAGCATTTTTTTTTAAATAAACATTTGCAGGACTGTTTTCCTTTACATTAATTTGCCGTAAAACAAATAATGAATAGAACTATTCGGATTCTGATAAACATAATATATAAATAAATATTGCATCAGAGCTTGTTCTAATATTAAACATCTCCTGCATGGGTGGCCTGGTAAGAAACCATTTGCCCCCCAAATTATTTTGGAGCTGTCTTTATGCATATTCAGTAATCAGGTAAGAAAACCAAAGAAGGTTGAATCAGTTCATCTGGATACAACGTTTACTGACAGAAACCTTTCATCACTCATCTAAGTGACCTCTTCAGTGATGAAACTTCTCTGTCAATAAATGTTGTATCCAAGTGAACTGATTCAACCTATTTTGGAGCTATTTCTCATTTTACTGTAAAGTGTGTTGAGATGCCTCTTGTGCGATAATCCATTTATGTCCAGTTATTACCCCCTGATGGTAAAACAGAGATATCGGGCCTTATTCATTAATCATTTGTACATATGTGCAAATTTGCTCTTACACACCCATGGGATTTTTTAGCCCTGAAGTTTGTCTCAGAGGTAAGTGTAGAACCTGGGTAACCCCTGAATTTAGACACCAACTGGCTAACACTGATGTCTTTACAAGCCAGGGTGATTGTTCGTTGCAAGAGGTGGACAATAGATGTTAGGGGGAAGGAATTACAAATAGCCACCACACTTTGTGTGTACCTGTCAGATAATGTTGAGGGCTGAATATTCCATAGGTGTGTAAGACCGATTGATGAATAAGGCCCAATGACTGAACTTTCAATGCAATGGTGGTGGGGCTCACAAGACGTTTGGGTAATTTCCCTTCATACATTCCATGATTTTATCTCTCTTAAACAAAGGTGGACGTTTAAACGGACTACCTTTTTCATGATCTTTCGATCTGTCACCCCAGATTCCTGCTTTATTCTGCTTACATAAACAGTTGCATGCTCGTGCCTGTGGCCAGTCCTAGATGAGCAAAGCCTGTTTGTACCGACCAGTTACCAAAGACCCAAAACGGTACAGGATTAGAGAGGTAAATACCTCTGGCTGGCGACTCTTTCCTTCTCTCCCTCCCTCTCTACCCCATCTCTCCATCCTATCTCCTGGATCCCCTTTCTACTTGTTGTAGAGCAGATTACCGTCTGATTCCCTGACACTACACAAATTGGGTCACTTCATAATACCGCCCTTGATACTTGGGAAAGGAGAGTCAAATGAACTGTGGCCTCCCTATAACAATCTAGGTTTGCTGTAAGATGCACATTATTGTGAAATAATATGAACACCGTGGCAGCAGAAAGCCAGGTTACCAGCCCACTGTCATAACAAAGTGCAGCCTGAAGCTAGATGGGAAGCATTGCTTGTTTATTAAAAAAAAAACACTCTTCGAAACATCAATTATAACATTGTTTTACTGTACTGTATCTGTAAACGCCTGACTAGTTTCTCCTTAAGTATCGCAAGATTTGTCCGAAAACGTCCCGAGGCTGAACAACACCTGCTGTTCATGTAACCGAAGTAGGCGGTATACATGAATAATGACGATGGCGATGAAGAATACGACTATGACTTGAATCTGATTTCACTAGGTATATTGGCAATCATTTCAAATCTGCTACTAATTAATGGTGTCATACCAATAATGTGCTTAAAAAAACATACAGTAAACGAGTATTAAAACTGACAGAAATTGCATTACTTTTTAGACAAGACATTACACCACTACTGTGAGGTCTAGTCATATCTTGCTACCCAAATGAGCTGGATATCCCACTAACATGACAGTCCAAGTTTTAAACACCAATCTCAGAATCAGATAAAGAAAAGGTCAGATTCCTGAATGAACAACTCATGCATCCTCTCTAACACACACCCTAAAACAATTTGCTGAGGTGTATTTACCTGGGGAGCAGTCGGGCGTGGACCCTTGGTTGAGGTATCTCCGCAGATGTACCTGACGGCGCTCTGCAGACAGCGCGTCTTTAACGAGGGGGAAAGGGGGCGTGGCCTGCTCATCCCCAGCTGAGCGTTAAGACGAGTGAGAGTGAGAGTGAGAGTGAGAGTGAGAGAGAGAGAGAGAGAGAGAGAGAGAGAGAGAGAGAGAGAGAGAGAGAGAGAGAGAGAGAGAGAGAGATACATTGTGTTTAGGGTTGCCTGTATGCATGTGTATTGGTGAGAACATACACTGGAAACATTGAGTAAGATTGTTGGACCTGTGTTGTACAATGCACGCATTGTGCACCGTGGAGTTCTTCCCTAAAAAATTCCTGAAATTCACGTTTCAAACAGCATGGCACTTTCAAAAATAGAAACAATGATTAAGAACAGGAACGATGCTGTAAAGATGCCGAGTGGGGTTAGCCTGTCTCATTACGCTCAGCACTGTACCTGCTTTGCTGGCTGCACCTAACAGGAATTATATTCTACAACCATCTGGCCGTCGCAGCCGCAGAAACTGCTGAGTGCGTTGATCCCTGAAGAAGACGAATGAAGAATAAAGCAATATCTGAACTTAAAATACTTTATGGATGATTTTGAGATATATTTTGGATCATTGTCTTGCAGAAATTTCCAACTTTTTTTTTTTTTTTTAGTTTCAGCATCATCCTTAACTTTGGGACGTTCCCGGCAAGGCTTTGCTGATATGTCATTGAATCAATTCTCCATATTACCTGTGAAATGTGTTCTGTGCCACCGGCTGCCTCACTACCCTAAAACATAATAGAGTCCACCATGGTTTTGCAGAGCTCTTTTCGTCATATGCTTCAACCTTTTTTTCTAAATGCATCTTTCATGGTTGTGACCAAAAGATAAATCAATGTTAAATCAGAATAGAGCTCTGTTCTGTAGTTTCTGTCTCTTCTCAGAGTTACACATACTTGTGCATTTTACATGTGTAATGGGATTATAGGAAATGGCTTTTCCCTGACAATTCTTCCGGGGGGGTGGGGGTGCACCGATGCAGCACTGCCGTAGTGTCAGGTAAACATTTCAACAGTCCCTATGCATTGATGAACGGGTTTGGTTTTGCTTTGCATTTCTGTTTTGCAAGTCTATCAGAAATTTAAGGAGCAAAATAATCCAGTGAGTCAAGTAAATTCTTTATGAGACAGTACAAGCCTGTTTCATGTCATAAACAACCATCATCAACCACACAAAACTGACAGCTGATGATTGTTTATGGCATGAAACAGGCTTGTTCTGTCTCATAAAGAATTTACTTGACTCACTGGATTACATACATACATACTTATACATACATATATACACACACACACCCTGAAACCGTCAATGGTGTGGTTATAAGTGCTCAACTAATGAGCGGAATATCAATACAGATACAGGAAAAAAGTTTTAATACATTGCAGTACAGGCCTGATTAATGTGTCGCACACTCATCAGCTGCTAATGAGTGTGTGGCGTGACACACAAAACAGGCCTGCACTGCAATGTATTAAAACTTTTTTCCTGTATCTGTATATATATATATATATAGAGAGAGAGAGAGAGAGAGAGAGAGAGAGAGAGAGAGAGAGAGAGAGAGAGAGAGAGAGAGCGAGAGCGAGCTAGGAAGGTACTTGGTGTGTCACCAGGACAGAGGAAGGAAGACAAGGAGACTTAGTGGTGGAACGAGGAAGTACAGCAAAGTATACAGAGTAACAGGTTGGCAAAGAAGAAGTGGGATTTTCAGAGAGACGAAGAAAGTAGACAGGAGTACAAGGAGATGCAGCGTAAAGTGAAGAAAGAGGTGGCAAAGGCAAAGGAAAAGGCGTATGGTGAGTTGTATGAGAGGTTGGACACTAAGGAAGGAAAAAGGGACTTGTACTAATTGGCTAGACAGAGGGACCAAGCTGAGAAGGATGTGCAGCAAGTATGGGTGATCAAGGATAGAGATGGAAATGTGCTGACAAGTGAGGAGAGTGTGCTGAGAAGGCAGAAGGAGTACTTCGAGGGGCTGATGAATAAAGAAAATGAGAGAGAGAAGGTTGGATGATGTGGGGATAGTGAATCAGGAAGTGCGGTGGATTAGCAAGGAGGAAGTGAGGGCAGCTATGAAGAGGATGAAGAGTGGAAAGGCAGTTGGTCCAGATGACATACATGTGGAGGCATGGAGATGTTTAGGAGAGATGGCAGTCGAGTTTTTAACTAGATTGTTTAACACAATCTTAGAAAGTGAGAGGATGCCTGAGGAGTGGAGAAGAGGTATACTGGTACCAATTTTCAAGAATCAGGGCGATATGCAGAGCTGTAGCAACTACAGAGTAGCAAAGTTGATCAGCCACAGCATGAAGATATGGGAAAGAGTAACAGAAGCTAGGTTAAGAGAAGAGGTGATGATCAGCGAGCAGCAGTATGGTTTCATGCCACGAAAGAGTACCACAGATGTAATGTTTGCTTTGAGGATGTTGATTGAGAAGTATAGAAAAGGCCAGAAGGAGCTACATTGTGTCTTTGGATTTAGAGGAAGCATATGACAGGGTGCTGAGAGAAGAGGTGTGGTAGGAGGCAAAAAGACAATATGCACAGAGAATCAACAGACACTTCACTGATAGCAGAGATGCACGGCGCTTGTGGAAAGGCATCCAGGCCCTCACTGGCTACAAGCCTCCTCCTCAGACCTGTGGTGGTGCCCCACCTTCCCAGATGCACTGAATGACTTCTACGCATGATATGAGAGACTGAGCAACGTGCCGGTGGTGAAGACTACAGCCCTGATGGATGACCAGGTTCTGCAGGTGACTGGAGATGATGTGAGAAAGACTCTGTCCAGAGTCAACACACACAAAGCTGCAGATCCAGACAGAATCCCAGGCTGAGCCATCAGAGACTGTGCGGAGCAGCTGGCAGATGTCCTTGATGACATCTTCAACATCTTGCTGTCCCAGGCAGTCATCCCCATGTGTTTCAAGTCTACCACCATCATACCAGTGCCAAAGAAGTCCCCTGTGTCTTGTCACAATGACTACTGCCCCATTGCACTGACTCTCATCATCATGAAGTGCTTTGAGAGGCTGGTCATGAAGCACATCAAGTCCAGCCTCCCCTCCAGCCTGGACCCTGTCCAGTTTGCATACTAACTGCTCCACAGAAGATGCCATAACACTAACTGCGCCACAGAAGATGCCATAACCTCTGCTCTTCATCCAGCCCTGTCCCACCTGAAGAGAAAGAACAGCTATGTGAGGATGTTGTTCACGGACTTCAGCTCAGCTTTTAACACAATCATACTACAACACCTGATCGAAAAGCTGAGCCAGCTGGGCCTTAATGCCTCCCTCTGCAACTGGGTGCTGGATTTCCTTACAGGGAGGCCACAGTCCATGCAAATTGGCAAGATCACCTCCAGGACCATCACACTGAGTACCGGTGCTCCAAAGGGCTGGGTGCTCAGTCCGCTCTTGTTCACCCTGCTGACTCACGACTGCACAGCATCATCCACCTCCAACCTCATTATAAAGTTTGCTAATGATACCACAGTGGTAGATCTCATCAGCAACATTGATGAATCATCATACAGAGCGGAGGTGGATCAACTGGCAGCGAGGTGCAAAAACAACAACCTCTCCCTAAATATAGGAAAAACTAATGAGGTCATTATTGACTTTAGAAAGACCAGCGCCCACCATACCCTTCTGACCGTCAATGGTATGGACATGGAGAGAGTCAGCAGTGTTAAGTTCCTGTGAGTTCACATCACAGAGGACCGCTCCTGGTCCTCACATGTCACTGCAATCTCCAAGAAGGCCCAGCAGCGTCTTCACTTCCTGCAGCAGCTGAAGAAGGCGAGTCTCCCCCCACTCATCCTCATCACATTCTACAGAGGCACCATAGAGAGCATTCTGACCAGCTGTATCACTGTCTGGCATTGGAACTGCAAGGCCTCCGACTGCAAATCACTACAGCGGATAGTCAAGACAGCTGGAAAGATCATGGGGACTGCTCTCCGATCCATCCAGGCCATCTATGATGCACGGTGCACCTGGAAGGCTCTTAGCATCATGAAGGACCCCACCCATCCTCCACTTCATCTTCCTACCCTCTGGCAGGACATACTGGAGCATCCGTGCTGCCTCCACAAGACTATGCAAGTTT
Organism: Lampris incognitus; assembly: GCF_029633865.1. NCBI lineage: Eukaryota > Metazoa > Chordata > Actinopteri > Lampriformes > Lampridae > Lampris > Lampris incognitus. The sequence goes on from NC_079212.1 coordinate 135,918,225, forward strand.
CATTCCTCAGGACGTGAGGTTCCTCAACAGCCTCAACACTTAGACCTTCCATAAAATTGATTTTTGACTGTTTTACTCACTGTCCTCTCCGTGTCAGGTGTGCTTGTGATGTTTTGGTCAATCAATCAATCAGTCAATCAAGTTGCATTTTACATAGCACTTTTCTAGCTGCAACAGCCACTCAAAGCGCTTTACATTTCTGGTCTAATCTGAATTTCAGACACCTGTTATAATAGAACACAAGCCATTTTCTGTACAATCGCTATCTAAATAAAAGTCAAATACTGCAAAAAGATGAAATGTATTTATTTTACACTCATTCACAGGGATACAATGACACCGGTGTTTATATTCATTCAATTTATTTTATGTTTTTATTCGTACTTTCTGTGAAGTAATTCTTGTGTTTAATGCACTTTTAGCTTTTAATATTTATTGTGTGTTATTTGTTTTATGTGGCACTGAGGTCCATGTGAAACATAATTTCGTTCCCCTGTATACATAGGACCTGCATATAAGGCAGTGACCAATAATCACACAACGCAGATGGAAACGTGCGGCAGCAGCCATTTAGTTAAACAAGAAGAACAACCGAGACTGCAACGCAGGCAGACCGGAAGGGAGGCTTGGTAACTATAGCAACCACAACCAATACTGGCGTCACCCCTTTTTTTTCCAAAAGAAAGCCCCCCCCCCTACACACAGTACAACAATAACACCACAGAACACCAGGCAACATCACAGCTCAGGCTATATAACTAGACCTGTAAGGTAAGACAAAACATTATCCCCAGTACACACAAACAACTGGCCTAAAGTTCAAAGTCCTCTAAATGCCGCGGCAAGCGCCAGTGACGCTCTGAGCGTCGAGGTGCAGCATCAGGTGCAAGAGCAGGCACACACTCGCCAGGGGAGCTCCCCCCAGGCTCGACCTCGACGGGAGGCACAGTCTCATCCCCCAGCCTCATATCGTTATCACAAGGCAGGCAAGGTGCAGGTGGGGGCTCGGCAATGGCTGGCGGTATGTCAGGGCAGTGCGGGGCAGGGTTGTCCAAGTCCTCATCAGATGCGAAATCGTCCGCGAGGGGTTCAGAGGCCGTAGAGGGACCTTCCACTTTGTAGCAGTCACCCAGCCTGACCCTGTAGGAGGTGTGACGGAGTTGAGACCCCGTGAACTTCTGGATATTGCACCATGAACCATCCATGCCTGTCACGGGCCTTTGACTTATTCCGGTCACCATACCGGTACACCAGTTCACCAGGTTGAATGGCGGGAGGCACGGCCACACGACCAGAGGGCACATTTGACTTCATGCTATACGGATGGTTGGTGACACGCTCCGAGTGTTGTTTCCCGATGAGGTCCTGGTCGACCACAGGCAACTGCCTATGGGAGAACTGGTCACGCTGAAGCAGCATTTCACGGGCAGACAATCCACGTGACCTAACACGACTGTTCAGGTTGGCCGTAGCGACAGAGATTAACAGGGGAGTAACAGCCCTACAGTTAGGCTCGAGACGAAGAATCTCCCCCTGAATCTCTTGAACAGCCTTCTCCGCCACTGGGTTCTTATTGACATTCTTGGCGTTGCCCACCTCAACAACTAGTCTGTGCATAGCGAGGGCCCCATTCCCTGCCAATGCAGCAAAACCAGGGGCAGGGTTAGTCCTGATCACAGCAAAGGGGCCATCGAGAGGGCACAGACCCACACATAAGCGGGTTAAAGTGTCCCTGGGAGTGTCTCTGCGCTCGTCGTCAATGAGACTCCGTCTGAGGTCAGAGCACTCTGCCTGTATGGCAAGCCAGGCCGACCTGTTGGTGAAGGGCAGAGGTAGGACAGGTCCCATGTTCACCCTGGCCTGGAACGGACCCACAGCGCCATTATATCCTTCAAAGTGGGGATCAAACACTATATCAAACTCTCTATGCAGGGCGCGGAACTCATCTCTGATGTCAGCAGGCATGATGTTATCTGGATCCGGAGCGACAAGGTCAGAGGACAAGGCTGACATGGTCGCCAGGGCCGGTTTGGGGGGATCAGCTGGCACGGTGGCGTCACAGAGTGACGGGACATATGTGGCGCGGACGTGGGATAGGTGGTGGCTTTTCTGGACCAGCTGCGGCTCGCCAGTGAAATTTGGGACATGGATCTTCCCGGACACACCCCGTAGCAAAGTTGGGGCAGGCCACTGCTATGTGTCAGATTGGTCACATGAGACAGCGACGTGTGGTTCAACAGCCAGCTCACTGTCCACATTGCACAGCTCAGGAGGCAGCTCGAGCTTGATGTACTCCCCTGGCCACACAGTAGATTTATCTGGAGCGCGGAGCACGTGCGCGCGCCGTACGGCATGCCTGTCCATCGGTGTTTGGAGGGTGCCGTAGCGGTATATATCCTCGCCCAAGCAGATTTGGTGTTTGGCTGGTCTGATGGAGACGTCGTTCTTTTCCATAAAGGGAATTCCAGCCAGGATGTCAGATTTGAGATTCTCAACGACGAGGCCCTCAAAATAGAGGTCATGGCCATCTCTCTGGAAGTGTGTCCGTGTCTCTCCCAATACTTTCAAAAGGGACATGCCATCTGCTTGGAATACCGACTGCGTACTTCCTGTGACGGTGACGCCCAGCCTAGTCGCGCATGAGGCCCTCATCATGTTGCCTGTTGCCCCACTATCAACGGTGAGACGCACAGGGCAGTGTCCATGGAATGCATCGAGGTAAGGGGACTGTTTGAGAAGTACACTTTTCACACCACTAGATGGCGCTGGCTCCCCACTAACGCACTCCTCTACCTCATCATCAGTCTCGACCTGCTCTCCCAAAACCTGGCGCGACTTTGCCACGTACGTTTTATCTTGGGGGGGGGGCAGAAAGGAACATTTGCTGAGGAAGTGATTATCAGGCCTGCCGGCACATTTACAAAGGGGGAATGACCTCCTTGTCCGGACAGGGATGGATTGCTTTGACTTGGGGAGTTCAGACACAGCCCTGGTGCACTGAAAGCCGTAATGTAGACGAATAGCTTGCCATATGCTGTCAATAGATGTGGAGTTTCTGACTATGCTGTGACGAGAGATTACAGGACAATAATTGGCTATCTGTCCCAACATTAGCTCTAACATGGCTACCTTCTGTTCTTTATTGCGACATCGGGGCGCGGGAATATCTTCACCGTCATCTGTGAATCCCCGGACAGGGGACGTTTTAGACTTCTTCTCCCACTGCACGCCAGAAGGGGCAAACCCGGCGTCGAGCGACAGTATATAAAGCAGGTTCTGACGCCAGTTCTCAAAAGAGTTCACCGTCTCGGTCTTTGTTAAACACCACTGCTTCGGCGCTCTGTGTGTCGCCATGCTGCCCACTTAGCTAGCACAACTGTGTCTGAGCTAGCCTAGCTGCGTCTGGTGGTAGACGTAACTACCCTGCGATTCCCCTGGAAGGGCTACCGCGATTAGTTCGGTAAATATCAGTCCTCGGGACGTAAGTCTGGTAAGCGCTGCCACCACGCCAGTAATGAGAGACGACATCAATGAATGACACAACGCAAATGGAAACGTGCGGCAGCAGCCATTTAGTTAAAACAGGAAGAACAACCGAGACTGCGACGCACGCAGACCGGAAGGGAGGCTTGGTAACTATAGCAACCACAACCAATACTGGCGCTGCGCCGATCGTGTCCGTGGTGAAAACTGAAATTTAACGCTACAGTCTTTTAAAAAAGTATTGATAGCAGAAATAACCGCTAGTGCTTAATCCCCCGTTTACCAGTGGACAGATCAGGATGAACCTGGATCAGTGACATGATTCTTTACTAGCCTGGGTAAGTTTGGCAGAGTCGCGTTAACGTTTAGCGGGTGGTGGTGGTGGTGGGGAGCGTGCAGGAGAGGCGAGCCGGGCTGGCGTTTGCAGGTGACGGCAGAGAGAAAAAAGAGGGTAATGTTAGACCGATCACCTACACAGACAGCTGATAAACTAGATTTGATTAACATAGTGTAACCTATTTTTCTGGACTTAGCCTGTTAGTGATTTTAAGTTCCTGTTATAAGCTGTTGCCACAGTATACGCCTTGAGCTCTTATTTTGAAGGCTGAAGAGAGAGAGTGCTGTGCAGTGTTGTTGCTGTGGAGTTCTGTTGGGGGAAGAATCCAAATAAAGTGGTCCTCGTGTGAAAGTGGAACCTCCGTATTTGTTATTTTATAGTTTCATACAGTATAGGCGACATCACTAACCGCTCGGCTAAAGGGTCAGACCCGTTAGCTAGGGACTAACGGGTCTTATTAGTAGTTTACAGTCGTCACCCTCCCCGGAAGCGCGCCCTCGCTCTTTGTTCTTCCCGCGCTCCGAAGAGACTTCTGAGGATCTGCACACTTCCGGATCCCACCGCTGCCACCAATGTAACCGGTTATTTTCTTACCCGGTGCGGGATTCGATACGGGGTGTACTGCCCCACAAGGCGACATCACTAACCGCTCGGCTAAAGGGTCAGACCCGTGAGCTAGGGGCTCACGTGTCCTATTAGTAGTTACAATAGTATAAAATGATTTCATTTTCCATAATTACGAAAATAGTTTCGAAAGCAGCTTTAAAAATCATAAGGCTTCATCAGTAAGTGATTTGATATCTGTAGTAGAAAGCTACACCGTGAATTTGAGGTTATAAATCACATGTAAAAACGGTGTAAGCATGTTATGGCTTTCAACTAAACCGCCTTCCAGCTTTCAAATGAGTAAACCCCGTTTATAAACAGACCTACTTAACAAGCTAATCACGCCTGATTTTTACTGTGTGGGAAAAAATACCAAACCGCTGGATTTCCTTTAAACTTGAGACCTTATTGCGTTAGTTATTTTGGACAAACTTTTACACAAATCCCTCGAAATAGACGGAGCTGACTGAACTGTGTGCCAGCGAACATGAAAATACCGCGCTCGTTTTGGCGCCGAGAGGAAGTAAAACGAAGGCGCTAGCTAAACTGGCTAAAAGTCTTGTTTGGTAAACTGAACACAAACCAACCGGACTTTTAATTTCACTATTGTAAACTACTAATAGGACACGTTAGCCCCTAGCTGACGGGTCTGACCCTTTAGCCGAGCGGTTAGTGATGTCGCCTTGTAGTGCAGTACACCCCGTATCGAATCCCGCACCGGGCAAGAAAATAACCGGTTACAGTATGTTACCTACCCGTGGCTTGAGCACAGCCCCGCCCGCCGCTGATCGGGCATTCTGTTACTCATGCCGCGCATTTAGCGTTGCTGGCCACAACAAAGAAGAAACGTTTTGAACGGTGGGATTTGGAAATTGGAAGAAGGCATTTCGAAAAATTCGGCGGCCATCAAAAATGCAATGCACACATTTCTGCAGCTACGAAGCTGCCCGCTTACATAAATTCATTAAAAACTGGCAGCGTTGCTTCCCAAATCAGTATAGAACATAGCAAGGTAAAAATAAATAAAAAAGTAAATGTGTTAAAGTTTTGTCCACTTATTTAAAATACAAATTTGACATTGAAACCGCATGTTTTGTTTATTGCACGCTCGTTGTACTTTCACATTGATACTGTCGCGGTTTTTCTATAGCCCGGATAACTATGGATGGAGGCGGGGACTTTTAGGTGCGACAAACCGGGCTTCACCACCGTTAGCTAGATAGCTGCGCCAATGCTAGGGCTAGCCTGCTAGTTAGCTAGTTAGCCGTGTGCTAATGGGTTAGCAAGCTCACCTTGGGACCAGGGCTGGTGATGGAACAGGGCGGCTGAGCTCTAGGCGGGGCGGGAGATGGATGGCTGCTCTCCGGGGTGCGTGTCTCTCTCTCTCTCTGTACTCTGCTCCGGTGTGACCGGGTGAATGTCTCTCTCAGTCTCTCTGGGGAAGCTCTCGGGGGTAGTCAGCTAGCTACAGGTACCGAGGCAGTCTGCTGCTAACACTACCACTGCTAGCCACCGTATCTACTGTCCAGCCCAGGATACGCTAGGTTTCCCTGCTCTATCCCACGCTAAGGTGACAGTCTACGATATGGTTACTAAACAGTTCTGCCGCTTTGTCTCTCCCGCGGTGTCTAATATAGTTGCGTCTGTGACAGCGCGAGCTAACCTGTGATTGGTCCTCTAGCTGCACGAGCCCAGTGCAACATTCCAAGTACATCCCCAGGCATTTCCCACTACACTGCCCCCCTCCAGCACTGTTGAGTCCCTTCAACATAAATGAACAACAGACTACAAAGATCAGTCTGATTAATCTAACACGATAAACGGGACAGAACACCCGCGAAATGAACTAGGCCCAGAACAAAGGGCGTCAAACAAATGTGGGTGGTCGCTATCCATACTGGACTCTTGTGACTAGCCTAGTAACCCCCAAGTCAACTAGTCACGTCTGTCAAAGTTAGTCTAGGAGCCAGGCGGGCCTCCGGACTGGCCGGCCCCGTCTGGTGGTGAACGGGAGATGGGACTCAGCGGCGTCGGCTTCGTCTCCTTCTGGGTCAGGGGCGTTGGACTGCCCGCCCGGAGCACAGGCTGCTGTCCCACGACGTTGGGTGATTGTCGACTCGCCTGAAGAGTAGCTGGCAGCAGTGTGTTGGAGCGGCTGGAACCGAGCCGGGGAGCCTGGTGTGCTGGGTCCTCCATCGTCGTTTGCGTGGAACAGGTCCTCCAGCCGGAGATCAAGGTCTTCATCGATCTCCTCCTGCTCTGTCACTCCTTCGTACTCCTCTGTTCTCTGCGCCCCCGGCTCCTCCATGTCAGCAGCGGGAGGACCTCCTTCAGGTGTTTCCTGCGGCCCTATCGCTGGTGCTGGAGCAGACAACAGAGCATGGCGCCTGTCATCTGTGCCCCAGATCTTCACCAGGCAGTCATCTGAGCCCGTGAAAATGCGTCGCCCGGTGCGGTCGAAGGTGACACAGTAGACAGAGGAGAGATGTCCCAGAATCCTCTTGTGCATCTTCATGTGCTGGTAGACAGCTGTAGGCAGTAGCTGGCGTAGACGGTAGGAGCCATTGAGCCGACGCCCATTGCTCGTCTCCACGATATTGCGTGGACTCCCATAGATAATAGGAGGCTCTGGGGGTCGTCCACAGTGCAGAGCAGCCAGCGCTGAGCCCTTCCACACAACATGCTTGCAGCTCTTGTTGGTACGCAGGAGGTTCTGTCTGCCGGCTCCCAGGATGCTGTGGAGACCAGGCACGCTGGCAGGAACCTCTTTCTCCAGCAGTGGACATACTCTAGAACACACTTGGAGTAGGTGGTCTGGGCTGATGTGCCTGTGCAACTTCACCTTGTTAATGTTGTCGATGCCACTGGCCAGGGTCTTGAGCTCGGGGGTGCTCATGCTGTCTCCTACCGGCGGAGGACTTGGAGAGCTATCGCGACGCCGCTCGTCTTCCCATGCTACTCGCCGGATTCTCCCTTTTCCTTCAACCTCTCGCCCCAGCGTCGCTTTAAAGTCATACTCGCGTGCCTCAACCTTCCTGATTGCTTCAGCTAGTGTTTTGGGTTCTGCCCCCAGGACTTCATACGCGATGTTTTGGTTCTTCAGCCCGCGCAGAAAGGCTTCTGCAGCGTAGGCCTCCTGCAGTGTAACACCAACCTGCGGGTATGCCAGGGTGACAAGTCTCCTCACTTCCTCGCCAAACTCATAGAGGGTCATCTCTCTGGCCTGCTTAACCTCGCTGAGTTTACGGCGCGCAGTTCCCTCAGGCAGCTCTTTACCGTAGCGGCGGCGTAACTGAGTGATGAGCGCGTGGTAGTCATCTTTTATCGGAGCCGGCTGCGCGATGACAAAAGACATGGCGTTGTCCCTCAGTCGGAGATACAAGGCGTCCAAACAGGTCTCGTCGGTCCAGCCCCTCTTTCTCGCCATCCGTTCGAATGGTCCAACGAAACTATCCCAGTCGCCCTTACCATCAAAAGTGGCGAGGAGCTTGATGTCATTTTCGTGTCCTCGGTCGGGACCTTGTGAGCTTCGGTTGCCGCTCCGACTTTGAAGGTCTCCTGTCTGGCTCTGTTGACCTCTAGAGGAACCTGCCTGCCCTCCAACGCTGTCATCCAGCAGGTTTCGGCCGCCGTTGCTGTCCAGGGACATTTGGCCACCCTGCATCCCGTCGGGGGGTGGTACTGCAGTCGCTCCATTTTTTCCACCATGACCGATCGGAGTGCTGGTAAGTGGTGCGGGCTCACTGGGTCCATTTCCTGTATAGCGCAGGGCTGCTGGGGCCGCTTTGCTGCTCGGCCTGGCTGGCGTCTCCTCGTTGCGCCGGTCGCTCAAGTTAGCCACTGCGGCCATAGCTGCTGGCAACAGGTGATCAGCGCCGTCTCGCTGTCTGGCCCGTGGGTTCTCCCGGGCCGGGGTGAACTGCGAGAGTAGGCTCATGTCTTGCACCGTTCTGCTAGTTCGTTCTCCGAGCACAGCCCCTGCCGACCCTACACCACTATCGCTTTGAGGGCTACTAGGAGAAACCCCTTGCTTCACTACTTGAGCGATGGGCGACAAACCGGGAGGCTCACCTTGGATATCTGAACGATGACGGGCCAAGTCGGTGCGCTGAATGGGAGGTGTGGGGGGACGAGATCGCTTAGCCACCACTTCCGCTAGTCCATCGATACGCGCTGTGAGGGCCTCCATCTGCATCTCTATCTGGCGTTGCATCTTAACCTGGGTCTGGCGTTCCATGTTTTCCATCTGGCGTTGCATCTGAACCTGGGTCTGGTTCATGGTTTCCATCTGCGCCAGGAGGAGCTTCATCCAGGCGTGCTCTCCGGGGTCTTCTGTCCCCACACCAGCACCATCCAGACTCAACTCAGACTGTTCTTTTACGTTTTCTTTGTCCTGTGACATTTTTATTTTTCCACTGATTTACGTTTGGGTTCCACTTCATAAAGAAGTTTCTTATTCACTTTTTTCGTTGGGGTTCTACTTCACGAAGAAGTACAAAATGGCTTCCTGCTAGCTGGGTTAGCTCACAGTGTGCAGGCTGAATTATGCCGCCATGTGACCGGGGCAGGATCCTCCGGTGTTGAGATTATGGCGAATCCCAACCTTTTATCCCACTTCTGACACCACTTGTCGCGGTTTTTCTATAGCCCGGATAACTATGGATGGAGGCGGGGACTTTTAGGTGCGACAAACCGGGCTTCACCACCGTTAGCTAGATAGCTGCGCCAATGCTAGGGCTAGCCTGCTAGTTAGCTAGTTAGCCGTGTGCTAATGGGTTAGCAAGCTCACCTTGGGACCAGGGCTGGTGATGGAACAGGGCGGCTGAGCTCTAGGCGGGGCGGGAGATGGATGGCTGCTCTCCGGGGTGCGTGTCTCTCTCTCTCTCTGTACTCTGCTCCGGTGTGACCGGGTGAATGTCTCTCTCAGTCTCTCTGGGGAAGCTCTCGGGGGTAGTCAGCTAGCTACAGGTACCGAGGCAGTCTGCTGCTAACACTACCACTGCTAGCCACCGTATCTACTGTCCAGCCCAGGATACGCTAGGTTTCCCTGCTCTATCCCACGCTAAGGTGACAGTCTACGATATGGTTACTAAACAGTTCTGCCGCTTTGTCTCTCCCGCGGTGTCTAATATAGTTGCGTCTGTGACAGCGCGAGCTAACCTGTGATTGGTCCTCTAGCTGCACGAGCCCAGTGCAACATTCCAAGTACATCCCCAGGCATTTCCCACTACAATACAGTTATGTGATTAAAAACAAATCTTTGCCCCCCCCCCCAATTGTGGGACCCAAATGTCACCCATGCTACCACTCTTCCGTTTCTCTACTTGGCAGCTCCCTGGAGCTGTTTGTTTAACCACCCGACTTAAAGCAATGTGTGTTCCACACTCGCATTACGTTAAATGAGTTATGGTTACAGACAGCGTTTAATACAATGCAATCTGTAGAATTATAGACCTCCGTGTCTTTATGCATGCTCACCAATCCAGGTAAGAAAATCAAAGAAAGTTTAATCAGTTCATCTGGACACAATGTTTATTGACAGAAATGTTTCATCGCTTATCTAAGTGACTTGTACATTGGGGAAACTAAACAGACATTGGCCAAGAGGATGGCACAACACAGAATAGCTAATGCATTAAGGCCAGAACACTCCACACCCATCTACAGGTCAGTGGCCACTTTTTAAAGGGTGAGGATGTGACCATCCTTGATAGGGAGGAACGCTGGTTTGAACGGGGAGTCAAAGAGGCCATCTTTGTTAAGAGGGGACTACCATCCCTGAACCGGGGGGGGGGGGGGGCTAAGAGTACATCTGTCGCCATCTTACAATGCTGTGATTGCAAACATTCCCCAATCCTCTGTGAATAATATACATGGCCAATGAAACTCTGGTTAATGGTTACGGCAATTTGCATATTATGCAACTGTACTGTTTATAAAAGTGGGGATACCTGCAGTCAGTTTAGACTGAAGAAGTCACTTAGATGAGTGATAAAACGTTTCTGTCAATAAACATTGTTTCCAGATGAACTGATTCAACTTTCTTTGATGTAGACCTTCATGCCACCATATTGCAGTTCTTGGGTACGAATGGACAATAAAATACTTCAGTGATGGAGTGAGTGGTACTAGATCTGAGCAAAATGGAGCCGATGTGTTAAAGTTGTAGACACAGTTGCACACAAGCTATTTTTTGGTGAACCTCGGAAAAAGTGGTGTGAATGAAGGAGGTAAAATGCCATATGCAAGGGGTGAAAAGGGCTGTCAAGGATGGCTGTCTGCATTGCACGTCTTCTGTACCGTAAATGTGTGTGATCTTAGACTGATTTACAGTTAAAAAAAAACTTGCTAACCAATCTGTCAAAACTGGACAGTTTAGACCTCGTATTACTTGTTTGACTAATATTTTATGTCTTTATCTTAACCTTTCCAGCTACAGACGTTTCAGGTGCCCTCGTGCACAAGCACGCATGACCTCACAAGTGGAGTGGCCATAGCACATGCTCTGCATAGAATGTAAGGTCACAGTTATGTGCTTAAACATCTATAATTGAGAAACTCAATCAATCAAGTTGCATTTTTTGAATAGTGCTTTTCATTGTGATTTTTTTGTATTATCCAATGGGAAAGTCACAAATACAGATTATATACAAAATTACCAGCTGCAGGAAGTGATACATTCAACCCCAGTCAATGAAATTACAGTGTTTTGCCTATCTGTATGATTTGCAGCTAGTTGGAGTTTATATTACACACAATACCAATGCCTATGCAAAATAAAAACCACATAAGATTAGAGCAAGGATTTGTTGAGTTTACTCTTTTTAGAAAAGGTTCCAGTGGGCCTGAATTGGCTTACTTAGAGTCTTGAACACATCATGCATAAGTTTATCTGTGAAAATAGATGTGATATTGTCCAAAGGCCCATCTCAATTTCAGTGCATTATCTGTCCAAGCGTGATGGCCTTTGTAACTTCTGGTGCTGGTAATTGTGTATTCCCTAAACACATAACGTATACAAACAAACAAAACCATTTCCGCAACTGTTTTTTTTAATCAAACATTTGGAATAAAAAAAATGTTGTCTTACATAAAGGTCAGTTTATTTTGGAGCCCAATATAACTGTTATTTGAATTAGTTCTTAACATGGTAATTTTTTCTATAAGTGGCATGTGAAGGAGAGTTTGATGAACTGTCCTATTCACATGTCAAAGTGCTCACCCAAACGGAAGAACTGGGATACACTGCCCCGTGGCCTCCTGTGAATCTAGATGCCCAGAGATGCATGTCATCCTTGTCATCAACAATGTTTCCTGTGCTCTCAATAACAGAGACCCCTCCTGGTTTAATGTGATATGACTGGGCTGCATCCACGAGGAGACTAGGGACAACTGGCGCCTCAAGGTAATTTGTGAAACGGCAAGATATGACAGAGGAGCCGATGGCAAACCAAAGTGACCAGCATTTCTGAGCTAAGAGTAATTTAAGTAACCTTAGATTTCTGCTCTTGTCACATTCCTTCAGGTCAGGAACTTGAAGAAGATTCTTCAGAGCATGCTGGAGTATTACCATGATGTAAAAAGAACTATTTTCTACTCAGTTTTTTTTTTTGGAATTATTTTCTGCTTGACTCCCTTACATTTCTCTTGCTGAAACCGCCTCACCCCTCTGCCGCCTCCTCCTTCCTCCAGCCCCTATTAATGTCTGCTTTTGCCTCATTGTTCTTACTTACTGTCTCGGAATCTTTTCACATTCGCTTCTCCTGGATATCTCACCTCCCTCTCTTACCACGGACAGGTGTGTGGTCAACAGGTATCAAATGAGCACCAGCCAGATGTCAACCTGATAGGAAAGGAGGGAGATGTGACAGAGCTTGGCAAACTGGTGCAGCTGGTGCTGGGCTGTGCCATCAGCTGTGAAAAGAACGACGGTAAGCTGCCTACAAGTGTAAAGTGGGGAACAAGGCTCTGAACCAGACAGAGGCAGCCATCCATGGGAAATACTAATAAGATCAGCTTCCAAGTCAAATCATATCGCACGTGACAAGGTTCACAAAATGGCCTGATCCTGAATGAAATGAATTTGGTCTTCACAATCAGGCCTAATTTTATAGATAGCAATTTAAAAGAAAGGGATGAACACTTTTAATCATTCAAAGCCACATAGTGAGGGTTGATGATCAGGAAGTCTGAAACTAGAAGTAACACTGGTATGTCTTTATGCATGCTCAATAATCCAGGCAAGAAAATCAAAGAAAGTTGAATCAGTTCTTCTGGACACGTTTATTGTCTCCTCTTCAGAGACTGAAGAGGTCACTTAGATGAATGACAAAACGTTTCTCTCTCAATTAATGTTGTGTCTAGATGAACTGATTCACCCTTCTGTAACACTGGTATGTTTCACAGCAGATAATTTAAAGTAAGCTTGTATTGTCCTGTATTTAGCTGTGCCTTAATTGACATTCGCTGACTTTTTCCTGCAAACAGAGCAAATCCAGCAGATAATGACTATGGAGGAGTCTGTCCAGCATGTTCTTATGACCGACATTCAGGAGGTGAGTGAGCCTTTTGAGTCAGCCTGCTGTCCTCTTGGTTCTCTCCTTATTAATTTCAGCATTTAGTCATGCTCAGTTTAAATCGGAGAAATCAAATCTGGGTAAGTGCAAGACTTTACAGTCTCAGAAGCTTTCTGTTGATATTCTGCATTGTGTTTTTGAAGTGGATGTATTGATATGTACCATATGAGTGTATTATACACTCAGGAGAATGCAAAAAAAAAAAAAAAGGCAATAGAACACTTCTTGTCAGCCATCCCTTTGGATTCACTTTAAGATTTATCATGTGATTTATTTTCTCCGGAGTTTGAACTAGGCTAGATATTTATGTTGTCGCTGTAGCGCCTACTATCCAAAGAGCCATTCTCAGAACCAGGGAGCCCAGAGACCTTTAGGGACTTTGGCTAACAGTTGAGACCTTGATCTCTATTCCGGCTGCCTTTTCTCGATGCATAACACTTGTGCTCTCTTCTGGCTTACTTGCTCCTCACTTGGCATATCACTTACAGCTTTCTTTTGTGTTCTCTCTCATACTGTCAATTGTGGTTTCTTCTTCCTCCACCTCCTGTGTTTGTGCTCTTTGTTTGCAGAATGTTTGTACCTGTGCTTTTGTCCTTATTGGTTAGCTTGGCTAAGTTGTTTTGTTTTCTTATGACTGTTGGTTGTGTACATATTGTGCAACATTGCCTGTTTATGTGCCACTGACTAAAAAATGACTAATCTAGGTTCTGTTAGAGTATATCACTCAGGATTTACTGAGTCTGTTTTAGGAGTAGAATTTGGCCACCGATAATTACTGGCACTCCCAGCTGTCTTTTTTTTGTTTTTGTTTTTTTTACCAAGCTAACAAGTAGTGTTATGTTGGTACATAGGTGGTTTATGTTGTTTTGAAAGTGATGCTTTTGCAAGGTCCTGTGTTAAAGCATGCCATCTGTACTTTAAGATCAGTGTATGGTTTTGCTGTATTCAAACCAGGAAGATGTGCTATAGGCAAGTATACACTTCCCCTTAATTCCATAATGCCAGCTTGTCCAACTGTAAGCCCACACATAGTTTCAGTATGCGTTCAGTCTGACTTGGTCGCCAAAAATCATTGTCTAAGCATCAGCGTTGCTGCTCTGAGCCTCAGTCTCTCCTTAAGCCAGTTCAGTCAACTTCATCAGCTTCAACTCAGAACAACTGTTCTCCTCCAGCTGTAACAAATATCATTGGAGGCCCTAGATAACTTTTGTGTATTTATCAATTTTTTTCCCCATGAAGACCTAGTTTTGACTTCAAGGTGAAGCTAACAACTACAGCACCAAGAGAATTACATTTGCTTGAAACTGTTACATATCAGCTGACTAACTGACCCTTTGACAGTTGCGCATGTGAAAAAAAAAGAAGAAGCATGTGTTCTTGTAACAAGCCCTGGATGAGACGGAGTTGCAGGATGCATCCTGTGTTTTGCCCTCATGAATCTCTCCTGCTTGTCTGTCCTGTGATCGGCATTTCCGGTGGAATGCGTGAGATTTCTGTTTGACTGTCGAGTGTTCTGAAGAACGCATGAGTTCTCCCATCAGTGTTCAGCTCTCTCCCTGCTCCTTTTTCATTTGCTTTGCATCCACACCATCTGCCACTCTTCTTCTCCTCTCTGTTCATTCCTATTTGAGCTGCTCGAGATTTGTGTACTGTCAACTTCCTCTAAAATCCCCCCCCCCCATCTACCAATATCCTGACTCCCAACAGCTCCATTTACATTATTTCTGTCTTTGTCTTTCTTTCTTTCTTTGTCCCCCCCCCCAGCTGTCGCTGGAGGAGAAGTTGACTATTCAGGAGGAGACACACCCCCTGGAGGAGAAGCTGAGTTACTGTGATTGCGAGGAAGCCGCTGCCATCACTGGCAAGAAGCTGTTGCTCCTCCAGAGACAGATGGCGCAGCTGCAGGAGGAGAACTACAGGTTTGCTACTTGGACAGCACTGACCCAGAGAGCTAAAAGCATACTGCAAGCCACGTTCCCACAGGGACATGGTCAAGGCTAAACACATACACAAGTATATGCACCCTTCGTACAAAGGGCTGGATTGGTATTTGGAAATACTTTTTGCGGCATATGCACACTTTTCCATGCATAGGAAGTTGTTAATTTCTATGACACAACATGTTGATGTAAACATGGCTACAGCTTTGATAAATTGTAGCCCATGAATTAAAGTCTATAAATAAGTTGTAAGTTGCACATAATGCAGCCATGCACATCTTATTCCACCACCTAGTCATCTCCATCTCACATTGGGTCAGTATGGTCTGTTTATATAAATCAGTTCTCTCCTCGGGGTTTCCTCATTTGTGTGCTCCTCAGGCTGGAGACCAGCACAGACGACATGCGCATGTGGGGCAAGGTCCTGGAAAGTGAAGTCGTCAAGCTACAGCATCATAACAAGGCGCTGACCAGCCTGGCCCAAGAAGCGCAGAATCTCAAAGACGAGATGGACATTCTATGGTAAGTAGGGCTTGTGTGCCCACGTGGCCCCCTTTTGAATGAGTAGATATGATGTAGGTTCAGTTTTGCTTCTCTCAGGATGTCAATGGAATGAGTTGTTAGAGGTTGTGTGCTCAGCAATCCCACACCAGTGCTCCTGAGAGGAGAATGGGCTGCTATGAAGTTAACAATTTTCAGTTTTAATTTGGGAGATAGCTCCTCCCATACACAGACTCCTCACTCCGTGTCATCTGTGTTGATACTGTGAAAGTCTTGTGTTGATATTGGCTTACACCTTACTTGGTCATGTTTAATTTCCCCTGTTTGGTTTTCATTGTTTTAACAAAGTACAAATCCCTGAGGATGTGTTCTGTTTAACCAATAATACAATTAATTCCTTGACACTTGATGTCTGCGTCACGATCTCTCCTGCTGCCTCCCATCAGGCACTCCTCCGACCGAGTAAGCCAGCTGGAAGCGCTGGTGGAGACGTACAAGCAGAAGCTGGAGAACCTGGGAGACTTGCGCAGACAAGTGCACCTCCTGGAGGAATGCAATGCGATGTACATCCAGCGCAACTGCGAGTTGGAAGATGAGCTCTGCAGGGCCAACGCTGTGCGCACTCAGCTGAACGCCTACAAGAGACAGGTATGTTGGGGGTGTAAGTGATGGAGGGGAAAACAGAATCTTCTTTATTTTTATCTTTTTGCAGCTTTGTTGCCAGCACAGACTGTCTACCGTGCTCTCTGACATGCAGGTTCACGAGCTCCACAAAAAGTACTCGGGCGAGGCCATAAAAGCAGAGAAGTGGCAGCTCGAATATAACAAGGTTCATGAAAAGTATCACATACTGCTGAAGGAGAAAGAAGTGAGTGTGATGGTGGGAGACTGGTATGGGTGAGGGAGGCAGGGTTTTAGAGGAAAGGAGCATATACATTAAAGGCTGCAAGCACTTTTACTCTGTCAGCCTTGAATAAAAGAAACATTTAACATTTTATGTCTTTCCAGCATCTCATCTCAGAAGGGGACGCACTCAGGGAGACCAATGATGAGCTGGAATGTGCACAAGTCCACCAGCACTGTCTGACTCAAGCAGGTATGTCATAATTGTACTTTGCTTGAATCCAAAGACCACCCTAAATTTCCCAGGAAATAGGTTATAAGTTGGCATTGCTGTTTCATTTGTTTGTCCCCCTTTTCAACATGTGTCCCCATAGCAGTTCTGAAGCTGTCAGCCTTCAGTTTTAATTCCATGGATCCGCTGACGCCCAAGACATTAAACTTCCCTTGTCTCTCCCTCTCTGCAGGAAACATGCATGGCAACTCTGGTACAGTGGGAAGCCTAGCTGCAGAGATCACGGACACTGAGTTCAAGTAAGTGTGTGTGAATTTAATATAGGCTAAGAGACAACGGAGATTTTCCTCCTCAGTCAATGATGAATGTGATATGAATTGGTGTCAAAATTGCTCACGCAATCAGCCCCATATTTTCTAGCACCTGGGACAATTGCTCAGACCTGATAAACAAGCCCTTACAGTTATCAATAGAGCTAGAATGCAAAATTTGCGCTATGAATAGGAACAAGTGGCATGGCTGTACAATTGGCCTGGGGTGGGAGATAGGTGGTCGGAGAAGTTGGATCAGCTTACCACAGACGTTTTGGCCCCATCCCTCTCATTTTGATCCATTTCTTCTGTCACCCACAAGTTTCCCCTCTCCTCTTCTGCTTTAACCGGTTCCCTGCCCCCTTTTCCCTTGCCTGATCTTCCTTTGCCTCTTTGCCTCCTGCAGGGAGATGGTCGTACATCCACAGAGTGAGAACAAGATGCAGTGTGTCCAGGAGGAGACCTACCGACAGAGACTATTGGAGGTACAGGCTGAGCTGGAGAAGACACAGCACAGCAAGAATGCTCTAGAAGCACAAAACAGGTATGGGCAGTGTATGTATGCACTTGTGTGTCACATTGGGTTTCGGGGAATGTGACGTCCTAGCATTTCAATTTTTTCTTGCCAGCACCCAACTCGGGAGGTGTGTGTGTGTGTGTGTGTGTGTATGTGTGTGTGTGTGTGTGTGTGTGTGTGTGTGTGTGTGTGTGTGTGTGTGTGTGTGTGTGTGTGTGTGTGTGTGTGCGTGCGTGCGTGCGTGCGTGCGTGCGTGTGTGTGTGTGTGAACATTCAGATGGTTGTGGCTTGTGCTTCTCATGTTTGGCTGATCGTAGGAGTGAGCTAGCTAAATATCAGGTCAGCCTCTACACCAGTGGTGGCTAACCATGTGCCATGGAGGGCCATGTGTATGCAGGTTTTCATTCCAGCCGGACTCCGCACCACGTGATTTCACTGATTAGCAACCCTTCAACCAAAGAGGAAGAATATTTGGGAAATCACCTGCTGTGGAGTGGGGTTGGAATGAAAACCTGCATACACATGGCCCTCCCTGTCACATGGTTAGCCACCCCTGTGCTAGACTGTGTGCTGATCTAAGCTGTGTAGGCTGGATCTCAGGATGGACAGCAGAAAGTTAGATTGTCCCTTGGTGTGTGAGTGTGTGTGTTTATGTGCCTGTGGGCATGAATATGTGTGTATGTGCATGCATATAACACGGGGCTGTGGGTGCGGGAGGCATCCAAAGTAGCAATAAGAGGAGGGGTAGAGTGTCCTGGTGGAGAGCTGGGACACCCAAAGCACACGCTCAATGAATAGCTGAACACCACAGGAGATATCCAAGGATATAGCCTCGAACGCATTGCTACCACACTGCCATCTCCCACTTCCCTGATAACTTCTGCCTTCTTCCTCCTGATACTTTCCTCTCTTCCCAACCATGCCTCCTTCCCTGTTTTCAACTTACCCCCCTTCCCCTCTTCTTGGCATTTTGTCTTTATATAGCCATGTCTTCTCACACCTTCCCATGTTTGCATTTGTTCATTGTTGAGTTCCATGTCTCTCTCCTAAGGTTAAACCAGCAGGAGATCTCAGAGCTGCGTTCCCAGGTCAAGGGACTCCAGAAAGCTTTACAGGAGCAGGGCAGCAAGACCGAACCTGTGAGTGGGAAAGAGACTTGCTTGCTTCTCAAGTACCCACCATTTACTATAATCACTCTCGGGATTTTCGACAATAGTTTTCTATTCTCAACTTGGTAGGATATTGAAAATGTTCAGAGTGTACAAAATATCAGAGACATTTTTCTTTTAAATTAAATCCTCTGCTCAGACGAGCAATAGTCACTTATTAGTTTCACTTCTGTGGTGATGGCAAGATGAAGTGAAAGAGGCTGGTTAATGTTGGATTTCTTCCTTAACAAGTCTTGATGACAGTTAAGTGCATTTGAGTTAGAAAAGCGCTATATAAGATTTATTAATTTATTTTTATTATTATTATTATTATTTTTATTGTGCAGTTTAAGAATTTTCTATTTTTGTACACTCGGTATAGATATTACACATGCACATGACCAATCACTGAACTCCCTGAATCACAAATGTTTCTGAGCCTGAGTGGGACTTGGTTCAAAATTTAAAACAACTGTTTCTATTCTTTTAAATTTGAAATCCTTCACTGCTGTTAAATCCCTGAATGTCAAAGGTTTCCATCTGCTCTTATATACTTGAGCCTTATTCATGTACAGGTTGTAAAAGTATAGAACTAGCATACCATATGAATAGTTAACATAAGTTCAAGTTTTCTATAGCTTGCTGTGTGAATGAGAGAACAGCTTTGCTGAAAACAGTTGAGCCCCCAAGAACTGCGCTGTTGGTACCCTCCTACTGTGTTGATGTGCGATCTTGTGTGGGAATTTAACCCAAGTTTGCTGTGGGGATTCATTTGTAACGCCTGTCCCTCTCTGTCTGTCTGTCTGTCTGTCTGTCTGTCTGTCTGTCTCTCTGCCTTCCTTCATTGACCGATATGCCAAAATCAGGCAGTCGTACTAAGTACAACCCACCCTCTGTTCAACTGGCCTTGATTTGATTCTCGACTGCCTTTAATTTTGTAGCTTACAACCTTGTGTGTGTGTGTGTGTGTGTGTGTGTGTGTGTGTGTGTGTGTGTGTGTGTGTGTGTGTGTGTGTGTGTGTGTGTGTGTGTGTGTGTGTGTGTGTGTGTGTGTGTGTGTGTGTGTGTGCACATGTGACAGAGAATATGGTTGTGCACTGGGTTAATTCCAACCTAGTATATTGCTCTTTATTAATAAATGTTGTTGCTTATTTTCCTTTTAGGCTTCCTTATTGAGGAAAAAGCTGGAGGAACACACGTGAGTACCTCAACCATTGTTGAGTTTCTATTGATCCATATTCCTTCCATCTGTGCAAGATCAAAACTGACGTCACATGCTGTCTTCTCTGATCACTCCAGAGAAAAGTGCCACGAGGCATACTCACATCTGCAAAAGAAGAGACAGGTCATTGACGACCTGCAACACAAAGCAAATAACAATAGTAAGCAATGATTAAAAGCTGCCACTTCATACAGTCTATCATTCCTACCTTATCTGTTATTCGTCTCCTCTGTCGCACTTTCACTAATGTCCACCGTCCCTCCTTCTGCTGCTCAGTGCCAAAGAAGAAAGATGAACTCCAGTGCGGTTTCATGTAAGATCAGCAAGACTAAATATGTTATACGCATACATGAAATACATTAACTATTTTAAGGAAAGTGAGGACATATAATAAAAGTGTCTACAAACATTACATTGGTGACAAACAGTGAGAAAGCAAAAGGCACGCGCTCAACCCAGTTTGTGAGGGATTGCGCAATCCTAGGTGAGGCTCCACTCCTCGCTGCCTCAACTCGCGTATCTCCCCTCTAATTGAACAGGAAATAAGCAAATTCAGCGATTTTGATAATAAAAATGATTTAAATTATTGGAATTGTACATAAATTACATTTATAGCACAGATCAGTAGACAAATATTAATATTTATTTTATGTTATCATCAAATGCACGTGAGGAAGTTCAGCGAGATGGCGGCGGGCACAGTGACCGTGAGTGACTGCGCGGCTGTTGGTGCGGTCTCAAGCCAAGGAAGAAGACGCACACTGAAAAAAAATGCATTATTTCCATCCCAACAACATGGTTTTATTGAAAAAAAAATGCACCTGGCTACAGCCGCTGTATTGACAATGAACAAATAACACCAACTTCGTTGCATGGCAATACAGTTTCTTCATCACTTTAACAGAGCATCTAGGCCTCTATTTAAAGCAGCTACTATGAGTTTATATGATAAATGATTACATAACAATCTCAATTTAAAACGGATGATGTCTTACCAGTTTTGTAGCGTGAGTAACTAATGTTAGAATTTTATTTTTTTACATTATATTTTGTTGTTACTGAGGCGGAATCAGCCAAGTGACACTACCGCCTTTTGTCCAGGAGGGGGCACTAAAGTCAACACAAACTCCTAGTAGTATAGCAATAATTAAAATTTAATATCCACTGTTCCCCTTAAAACATTTTCTTCTACTCTAACTAAACAAAAATATCCCTTACTACCTAGATTGTTGAAATAAATGAATACAAATCTGTAAACAAGTCAAATAATTAAATAAATGTAAACATCATTTAAATCCAACTGCAATCTGCAGTGTCTCTCATTACAACTGTCTGCCCTTTACTCTGCCCACCAAGTAGTTGGGGTATGAGCAAGGCTGGATTACTGGCCGGGCATGCCGGGCAGGTGCCCCGAATCCACGAGGGGCCCCAAAAGGTCAGGGGTACTGTGTTCGGGTATAGTAGGGATCCCCAATTATACCCTACAAGGGACGTTTGTTCCAACCCTGCGTCGCGATGCAGGGCCCAAGCTAGTCTCTACTGATGCGGGTGCCCCATACGGATTGGCATAGCGTCAATTACCATGTTGGGTATTTGCATTAGTTTTACATTTAACAATCTTCAGTATTGTTTGCGTAGCCTATCTGCCGGGGCGGGGGCAGGGGAGGGGGGGGGGCAATGGACGGGCGTGCCCCGGGGCCCCCTGGTGGGTTAATCCGGCGATGGGTATGAGGGCGTTGCAGTATGAGGGGAAGGGATTTAAATATAGTAGTGTAACGTGCATAGATAATTAGACACGCTGGCCGCTGGCTGGCGGGTCTGACCCTTTAGTCGAGCGGTTAGCGATGTCCCCTGCGGTGCGGGCGATACGGGGTCGCTTCCCGGCCGCGGCAGTTCCTGTGGTTGCGTTGTCCCCCGAATTCGCTACAGTATTTTAAACACTTAACGATGGCAAGATGCAGCCTGCGGCTGCGAAACATTGAAGTCTGACCCAGTTGCTGAGTTCGGTGGCCTTCACAACGTTGGCGCCGTTGTCCGTAGTGACACAGACAGCGGAGCGGCCGCACACTGCTGTCGGCTGGCCAGATAAACCCTGTCAGCCTCCGCGGCCAGCTCCCGCGAGTTGTTGGTGGTGGGAAACTTGGAGCTGGCCAAGGCAGCGCGGACGTGTGAGAGGAGCTGACAGAGGAACAGCTGGCCGGAAAGGAAGGCAGGGTCGCACGAACCCAGCATAGCCAGCATCTTGTCCATTAGCTCCGACGGCTTGCCGTCTCCCAAGCCTTGCAGCGGAGACAACCAGTCCGCCCGCTCCACCGCCGCCAGCTCAAAAGCCTGCAGCAACGGTATGGAAGTTTTTATTTGACCTTATTGTTCGTAACCCACAGAAGACAATCCGCAAATATGTACCATGATCCACAAACATCTCCGTATTTGTGGATCCATTTTTACATGTGAAAGGGGTTTTAAACATTTGTGGATCGCTTCCTGCGAGTTTGTGGGTCGTGTGACATTTGTGATTTCCCTCTGGATGTTTGTCCAATTCGTGCCTCGCGGATCTGTAGCAATAATCCACAAATGTGAGTTGCAGTTATTAGCTACACCGGCAGGGGGCGATATTCCCCCACATGAGCTGACGGAACTACCGTCTGCACTGGGAGAAGACTAAAACAAGAGTCTACGTAGCAACCGCATTGATCCGCATCCAACAAGGAGACGGACAGCAGCCTGGCTTCCACCAGGAGGTGAACGTCAAAATGGAGCACCTTTATTTAACCCAACGGTCGTGATTCAGGATCGGGTTCATCACGTTGTCATCTCCATGTGAGTGTGCTGTGCAGCGCTTGCTTACTTACTGGCATTACCTACAGTTTGCTAACTTAGTGTTAGTTATAGCAACTGTTAGTTGTGTACAGGTTACAGAGCCGTGTAAGGCTAGAACATTAAGCGTAAGGCTTGGCTATTATATAGGACATGTCACGTTATGTATTATTTCACAATAACTGGTAATTCACACAACTGGAATAACCAATCAATTCAATACTCAACATTTCCCGCTTTCGGGTGGTCTGTAAACGTTCTGGTTCCATAGGGATGGAATCAGAAGTAGGATGGTTGGCCTGATCAATGCAAAATGATCATTGCCCTTGTCATTTAAAGGTTAAATGCTTTCTAAGCCGTGATGTCACTGGTGTGTTTCTGCTACATGATTATGGGAATGGTGTGACTTGTGGATTTCCTTCCAGATATCAATAACCCTTTCATCCCTTTCGTTCTTTCTCTGCATCTTCTGAGCAGCACCTTGGCCTCATCTCTCCTGTCCCAGCTGTTACCATCACTGGACTCCAAACCTCCATCAACACTGCATTCTACTGCAGCTGTCTGTCTAGATTCTACTCTCATTGTCATCTCCATCTAAATTTTTCTGGGAAAGTATATAGTTTACTTTTGAATAGCTTAGCTCAATGTACATGTTTGAAATTGATCATTAATTACTACTTAAGATGTAGTTTACATTTATTAATGTGTAATCTATGCTATACCTTCCTGACAGAGTTGTGAAAGAAAGCTTCGATAAGGTACATGAAATGTACAGTAGTTATGCGTTCTATAAAGCCCACTCAGGAATACTGCATGTCAATAACTCATACTTACATACTTTGATGTAAAAAAATTAAAGCATTATTAAAACTAAGTACTTTTTTCACTCTTTGATATCAACATATAATTTACTTGTAATAAATACATAAAATTGTGAGTCAAATACTAGTGTGCTATCACACTTGAAACTCATATCATTTCATAGTCATTTTTATTGATGTATTGAACTTTGTATGTTTGTTGCGTTGTGTCTCTTGTAGTTTTACCCTACTTCCAGTCAACCATTAAACGGAGTGGAACTAAGCACCCTCTTCAGCATGGTGATTGGAGGAGGAGTTGTCTATCTGCCAGCTTATGCAGGACGTATAGGGGTAGCAGAATAACTAGCCTATTGCATATTGAATTATTCTTTATACGTGCAAATAAATACTTAAAATTCACTTCAAGTTTATTCAAACAGTGAACTTAATAGTGTACCACAATAAATTCAAAGTGCACTACTATTGTATTTATTTACATTATACTTAGTAAAATAGATATCTGTATTACACATACTGGTATCGTCTGTCAAGAGTATTTAAAGAAAGCTTTGTAAAAGTATATTAAGTACATTTTCGCATGTATTCCATAATCAGGGACGTGCGGTCAGGGGAGGCAGGTGAGGCCCTTTCATCATGAAAAGAAAAAACCAATGATGATAAAATAAATATTAATATTTGTCTACTGATCTGTGCTATAAATGTAATTTATGTACAATTCCAATAATTTAAATCATTTTTATTATCAAAATCGCTGAATTTGCTTATTTCCTGTTCAATTAGAGGGGAGATACGCGAGTTGAGGCAGCGAGGAGTGGAGGCTCACCTCGGATTGCGCAATCCCTCACAAACTGGGTTGAGCACATGCCTTTTGCTATCTCACTGTTTGTCACCAATGTAATGTTTGTAGACACTTTTATTATATGTCCTCACTTTCCTTAAAATAGTTAATGTATTTCATGTATGTGTATAACATATTTAGTCTTGCTGATCTTACATAAAACCGCACTGAAAAAGCATGAGATGAGGCAGCCAGTACCTCTGCCTCACTGAAGGGGGCGTATGCGTGAGCCCACGGGTTTACAGGACGCTTTCTTCTGCTGTTGCTCTTCTTTAACGCAGAGTCCAGTTCAAAGGTCATTCTCTGCTTTGAAAAGACTCAAAACATAGAGTCGGAATCGGACCGATCAAGGACGACTTTCATCCCTGGCAATAATCTCCGTTGAGACGGAAAGACTTCTAGAACTAGAAGAAGATAAGGAGGACTTTTACAACAAAGTCACGGAGATTTTTGTCCAGAAGGACGGGAGAATGGACTCCAATTTCAAGTAAAGGTAAGCCCATGCATACACTGCAGTACATCCTTTTATTTGTATTGAATGAGTATGTAATTAATTAAATACTAATAGTAGTAATAATAATAATACATTTTATTTATAAGCGCCTTTCTGGACACTCAAGGACACTGTACAAAGATAAACAAATACAAAAAGCAACAACAGATAAAAACTACACAATATAAAAAATAGTAATTGTGGAATTACGATGGCAAATTAGGAAAACGCACGGTGCAGAGCAAATGCGCTCTTTCCCTGAGCCGCTCCTTGTCCGAATATGTACCTTAATTATGTGTGTGTAAAGAATGCTGATGAGATATGAAACACAAGCAGGAGTCAATGTGCAAGCTGCCAAATGAATGGTGAATTGAAGCTATTGGGTTCATATATTTGTAAATCTGACTCTGAAAAAGTCAGTGCCTCACCAGCCACGAACCTCACCGCACGTCACTGTCCACAATGCCCACTTCAGAATACTGCATTCCAGTGTACTTACAGCATACTTTTATGTAAAATGATTAAAGTGTGCTTAAAGGTATTTCATTTGTTGTACACTTTTTGGTATTAAAAAGTAATGCTTTTTCATGAATTTAATGAAAGTACAACTTTAAAAGGTACTGCATAATAATGCACTTATTAGAAATTAGAAGAGTATTTGAATAGCACTTGATTAAAGTACTCTTGTTTTAGTCTTCTTTCAGTACAGACGGTAGTTCCGTCAGCTCATGTGGGGCAATGTCGCTACGTGCTGGTGTAGCTAATAACTGCACCTCACAGTTGTGGATTATTGCTACAGATCCACGTGGTACAAATGGGACAAAAATCCACAAATAAATAGGAGGGAAGTCACAAATGTCACATGACTCACAAACTCACAGGAAGCGATCCACAAATGTGTAAAAACCCGTTCCACATGTAAAAATTGATCTACAAATGCGGAAATGTTTGTGGATCATGGTACATATTTGTGGATTGTCTTCTGTGGGTTACAAATAAGTCCAATAAAAACTTCCATACAGGTGCCTCTGAATTGTGCCGTACTTATCCACGGGCGGAGGGCCTTGCAGAGGCCCAATATTCGTGACACCGATGGTCCGAGTGCCTACTTGGTCTCATCCACGGCGATGTTCCTAATCGCGAACTGGGCTTCAATGTAAGCAAACTGTTCTGTCCTCGCTAAGCGTTGTCCTCGTGAACGTGTACTCTCCTAATCAAGCTCCAAGGAACAGACGGATATGTTGAATTTGGCATTTTAATCGAGATAAGTGAAAAGATAATGCCATGTATAAGCTATGAAGGAAAGGATTGCGTTGTATTGTAGCTAACAGTAACATGCGGCCGTCTCTGGCAAGATCTCGAGAGGAAGTGGAGCACTTCCTGTTTCCGGTGTTAACAAAAGAACTACTCAGAACAACCACCAGGGGGTAGCAAATACAATTACTTTCTCACTGGTAGAGCAGAGTGACATCAGTCGGCTGAGGGGTTGCTCT
The DNA here is from genome assembly GCF_029633865.1 of Lampris incognitus. Taxonomy (NCBI): domain Eukaryota; kingdom Metazoa; phylum Chordata; class Actinopteri; order Lampriformes; family Lampridae; genus Lampris; species Lampris incognitus. The sequence goes on from NC_079212.1 coordinate 135,944,403, forward strand.
CTATTATTTGGTAAACGTGGTCTCGGAGAACGAACTGGAAGAGCAGCCACCCAGCTGTTGGAATCATCTTTCATGAACTTCCTGTTCATGATCTGAAGGAAGATTTGATCTTCAATGGAGGGCGCTAGTTGGTCATCATCTTGAGAATGGCTGAAGACCAGCTTGCCTAAGCCTGGTTGGGCAGAAGCCAGTGTGCTAGGAGGTTTGTACCGCTCACTTACTATCTTCTCTTTGAGGAAGATTCTGCTCTCACAAGGCCTGAAGTAACTGGGACGCCCGTTGTCCAGGACATTGGTCTTGAATGTATTGAGAGTTGGTTGGTGGGCCCCGCCAAGGCAGACGTCACCAACTATGACCCAGCCTAGATCCAGTCGTTGGACATAGGGTGTACTGTGATGACCATTGCGCTGGCTACGCACTTTGTGTACACGGATGATGTCTCTGCCAAGTAACAGAAGGATCTCAGCCGCAGAGTCAAGAGGAGGAATCTTGTCAGCTATAGGCTTGAGATGCATGTTACTACGTGCAGCCTCTGGTGTTGGGATTTCATCTCTATTATTGGGAATTAGGTTGCACTTGATAAGGGTTGGCAGTGGTAGGTTAAGTTCCCCATCAGCTGACTCCATCATGAATCCAGTGGCCTTCCTTCCAGCAGTGTCTGTAGTACCTGAGCACGTTTTGAGGGTGTAGGGACTAGTATCACTCTGGATATCAAACATGTCAAAAAATGCTGATCTAGCTAGTGACAGATTGCTTTGATCATCTAGTATTACATATGTCCTCATCTTTTGCTCTGGGTGTCCCTTCGGATAAACGTTGACCAGACATTTTCGAACAGGATTTGCCTTGAAGACCCTCACGACAGACCCCTGTGCATGAGGAAATTGCTACATCTGAAATGTGTTCAGTCGGCTCCCCACCATGTTCTGCAGCAGGCGCATTGGAACTCGCAGCCCAAAGTGCTGGTCCTGCATGAAGTGCTGAGATGTGTTGGTCACTGTTGCATTCTGAGCAATGGCTGATGGCTTTACACTCCTTAGCCTGGTGTGTTTTCGAAGAACAACATTTAAAACATATGGAGTTCTCTGTCAGGAAGCGCCTTCGACCAGTGAGTGACTTTTCTCGAAAACCTTGGCATTTCCTGAGGGAATTAGTTTTTTTGTGGAGAGGACACCGTCTATCTGGATCCATGACAGGCCCTTTAGAGGAGTCTGAGGATGAGGGGTTTCCTACTTCAGTTTTACTGACTGATATTGGAGGTTTGATTTTCCATTGTTTGGACGAAGACCCATCACCTTTGAACGCAGCTGAGCTGGAGGTAGGGAGAGTAAAGCTAGGACCATTCTTCATCTCCGCATAGTTGAACACAAAGTCTGTAAAGAATGAGAAAGGGGGGTATGGAACGTGATCCTCCCTCTTATACCGAGACCCCAGAGTTATTCACTGTTCTTGGATGGTTTGGGGCAATTTCTCCACAATAGGGTTTATTTCCCTTACTGTGTCGACAAAGCTGAGTCCTGGTAAGTTATCATGCTTTGATTTCTAGAAGCAGATCTCTAAGTTCTTAAAGCTTCTGGTGAACTCTACTTGAAAGCCAAAGCATGTCCAAACCCATAGAAGGATTGTTGACGTGAACTGCTCTTATCCTCTTGGCATGGTGCAGTGACTCCCCACCAAGCCACTTAATGAGCAGGTCCATTTCCTCGCTAGATTTGAGGTTTAGCCCCTCTACAGCATTATTAAAGCTAGATTTCCAGGAGAGGTAACTAGCAAGGCTGGTTATTGAACACTTTCAGTCCAGCTGTGACAAGATCTCGACGAGCTAAATACACAGCTAAGTCAGACACACCTGGTATCTCTGATCGTGAGCCATGTGGAAGCTGGTTTGAGTGATGATGTGTACGGAAGGTGGGGACATTCACATCTGTTTGAACGGATGCAGCACCTGAGAGACTTTTCCTCTGATGGGTTTGCTGCAGGGCTTCAGTAGAAAAGGCTGAGGGAGTCTGACTGTTGTGAATTTCGACTGTTATGTTGACCTCCAATGTCTGAAAGGCGTCTGTGTTGTATATAAGGAGCCTCTGTTCCTTCGTCAATTTGGGCTGAAGCATAATTTTGACGGGAGCCAAAATGTGCTTAGATGTACTCACCAGTACGATGTGTTGACTGCTTTGGTGATAAGAGAGCGACTAGCTTTACTCACAAGGTCACAATTCTCTAAATCTGCAGCTGCTTCAAACACTTTAGCTTCCGCTGAGGCAGTCTCAGCTTCACACTCTTCTTTTAGTGCATTCAACGTAGCTTCTATGCGTGCTTTCTCCACTTGCATATCTATTTGACGCTTTGCATAGGCTGCTCGTGTGCGCGCAGCTTTAGCACGAGCTTGAGCAGCAGCTACACTGGCTGAAGAGTTATTTGAGCGCGGCGAAGATGAGGATGATGAAGATGATGCAGCACATTCTGACTTGACATCCAGGTCTCGAGGATCGATATTGATGGGATTTGGGTCTGACATCACTGTATTGGGCAGGTGGATGTATGTCTAATCCACAGGAAATGTTCTTGAAGATGTAGGCTTTTTTTTTAACTTTTGTAAGCTAGCTGAAATATTTTGCTCAGTTTGGGGGATGAGATGCCAGTCTTCCTCTATATGTGTCTAATCAATAAAACTAATTGCGGTTTGGCAGGGGATGAACTTGTATGTCCCGTCGAGTGGATTCTGCTAGACGGATATGTTATTTCTTCACAGCTTGTAATGATGGTACATCTTTTCACTGTTCTGTTCTCGCTAAGCGTTGTCCTCATGAACGTGTACTCAGCTATACAGACAGCTAAACACTCTCCTAATCAAGCTCCAAGGAACAGACGGATATTTTGAATTTGGCAGTTTAATCAGGATAAGTGAAAAGATGATGCCATGTATAAGCTATGAAGGAAAGGACTGTGTTATATTGTAGCTAGCAGTAACATGCGACCGTCTCCGGCAAGATCTCGAGAGAAAATAGAGCACTTCCTGTTTCCGGGGTTAACAAAAGGAACTACTCAGAACAACCACCAGGGGTAGCAAATACAATTTAAAAAATCTGGTTCTATCGCACGAACCCTGCTGCCGCAGCCATCTCGCAGAAGTCGGGTAGTTTGAGCGAGACGGCGTTAGCCACTGCTGCTGCACTGGTAGGTTCGCCATGGCTCATGTCGGGGTCACCATTGTGGAGGATGTAAGAAAGGGGACGAGACCACTTCTCCATTTGACCACACAGCGTGGGGTCATTTATTTTCCACCCACGGTTACCAGGTCTTTGTGATAAAACCAGCCCAATGACCAATCAAAACTAGCCCAAATGGAAACTAAAACTAGCCCAAAAACAGACCAATACCAGAACTCGAATGTGTTTCTCCGTTTTGCTGTGGGTTCGGGAATCATCGGGATGCGCTCGAATCTCGGTTCTGCAGTACCGACAGGAAGTTTTGGTTTCATCCCCGGTCACACGTTTTATCCGATCCTTCAGGCCGTTTTCACCCTGCCTCTCCTTACTGTATCGCTTTCCCTATTTCGCTCACTTACCGGGCGTCATCTCTTTCTTCCCGGATTGACAGCTAGGTAGCGTAGCTTCCGTTAGCTCAACAAGTCACTGTGAGAGTGGGAGTCAGGCAGGAGCGCAGGCTCACTCTGTGTGCCAACCAGTGAGGGGCGTGTCCCATGCCAGGGCCATGTGTGTAAGTGCTGATCTGGAGTCAGTTTGGCTTATTTCTCACTAATGGTTAAGATTAGGATTTGAGTACGATCGTATCAGTGCTATAGTTATGTAAATTGCCGAATTTGAAATGTTTTTAAATTAAAATATAGCCTATTTTTAAATTATTTTATTTAAATATACAATTAATGTAATTTGCATGCAAAACCTCAACCCGCGGGCAAAAAAAACAAAACAACCCGCGGCAACATCTTGAAAGTAGCCCAATTCCGCGGTAAAACCGCGGACCTGGCAACACTGTTTCCACCCACAAACTTCAAGTCAACAGCTTTTTTTTTATATCTAAAACCACGCCCTCGTCTACCCACAATCCCCTCTGCTAACCCGAACCCACTGTCTTAAAGGGACCGTCTCTTCTGCAAGTAGGGCACTACATTATTTAACTTTTATGCATTTTCTCTGACTCTTGGGTTTGCTCTGTTTTTATTAGTATGTTTTTAGTTCTTTTATGTTGCTGAACGGAGGAAGAGACCAACACAAAAAAGGCATCATATCAATCATTTATAAAGCACTACAACATGAATCTATGAATAACAATATGGACATCAAAGAAAAATGGGAGTTGGAAACAAATATTATAATGACAGATGAAACATGGGGGGAAACATTCAAAGCAGGACATAAACAAGCCAACAGCCCTGCATGGAGGGAGTTTGACTGGAAGGTGAAAATGTGGTATTTTAACACTCCATATATCACTTCTAAATATAGCAATACATCTGAACTATGCTGGAGGGGCTGTGGATTGGTGGGGGACTTTACACATATATTCTGGGATTGCCCAAAGCTCCTGGATTTCTGGAAGAATGTCCAGGAGATTAAATAGGTTTTGGGTATAAACTTTAACATAGATCCAGCATTTTTTTATATTGTGTATACGTACTTACTGATATTTGAGATGGCTTGGAGATATGTGGAGGAGAGATGCTGGGTATATTGGGAGAAGGATGCTGAATGCGGAGCTGCCAGGGAAGAGGAAAAGAGGAAGGCCAAAGAGAAGGTTTATGGAGGTGGTGAGGGAGAACATGCAGGTGGCTGGTGTGACAGAGGAAGATGCAGAAGACAGGAAGAGATAGAAACGGATGATCTGCTGTGGCGCCCCCTAATGGGAGCAGACGAAAGCAGTAGTAGTAGACTTCCTGATATTATGACAGATAGTGTCTTAAATTCTTTAGAGAATTCTGCTTTTAATAGCAAAAGAAAAAAAAGAAAAAGATAACCGTTTCCTGGTTCCTGGTTGAAGCCGCAGCCCCCCAGCATAACACAGTGGAGAGACAAGGTAAAAAATGTCTTCATCATGGAGAAAACCACAGCAAGATTACAGCTGAAAACACACAGGTTTGCTGAAAAAATGGTCACCATTAATACAGGCAATGCCAGAACTTTAGTTACCTCTATTTTCCCAGTGAGTTTGTTTTTATTTGTATTGTTAGTCCTATTGCACTTGTTTCTTACTTTTTTTCCCTCAGATGTAAGCATGTGCTATACATGTGTATGTACTATATAAATTATTGTTAAAACAAGTGTAATTGTGTACATATCTCCTTTAAGTTGTAAGTTCTTTGTGTTGTGTTGAATAAACGTGCTGAATAAAAATTCAGTTCAGAAAAAAAAATGTGAACTTTTTTTCACCCGGGTTATGCAAAGGTTAAATAAATTGGAGAAGGAAAAGCAGGAGTTATGTTGGGCATTTGTCACACACACCCCCCCCCACGCAGAAAACTATTGCCCGTACTGATTTTATAGTCCACTTGAATTAGGATGGCAAAATGGTAATGAATCAGCATTAGGGATGATGTAACACTTTGAGATGTGAGTGGTGAGGGAGATGTAATGTAGCTACGTAAGATGAGTCGGTACCGCCATAATGAAGACTGAACAGAGATTCCTATATTCAGTCAACGGTAGTGCTCAATTTTGTGAATTTGGAATTTTCTTTTAAGCTTTTTATTTGTTCTGTGTTTGACTACTTTATACTTGGCATGAGTACACAAATATGCTTTGAGTGAATAAGTTCAGGGTGAGGTGAGGCCTCGTCCCTGACCAGGCTCTCTGATTTATGTCCAACAGCTTGTTAGATACCAGGTAGTGTGAAGGTTCACTCCTCGTCATCCAGAGTTTCTCCTTAATCCTGGTTGGAAGAAGTAGCTCATCTTTATTGCTGGACTGCCATCCTAATTGACAACAGAACTTGGTGAAAGAGTTCATAGGTCAGGTCGCCCCTCATCCATATCTTACAGCTTGTAATTCTCCAGGATCGTTCCTTCAGACTTTGTCACACTCGAGTGAGTTTCCCACACATTCATCTGCTATCAGCTAACAGTTAACAATAGGCCTTTAGTAGTTCACACAAAGACACTTTATAGCACTACCTTTGATTTGCTACACATGAGCTTAAAGCGTTTGTCTAAGCAATGTAAACTAAAGTTAAACATCGTATAGGTTATACATGGTCAAAGATTAAAAGTAAGCAAACATCATATATGGATTGCCCTCACACCCCCTGACAAGGCACAAGGCAGCTCAGAGTGGGGCACGTTCCACAACTGTCTCCGTTGACTATATTTTCCTGGATCACCGCTTAGTACAGTACAAATCTGACAAAAACCCAGTAGTAGAAGTGGGTCTTGATAAAACTCTGAGAAATATCTTTACTTTGTTGTAATTGTAAAGCAAGCATTACTTGGTAATGCCTCTCATCCCCTTTCATCTGTGTAATGACACTGGTATAGATGTCTTGTGTGTGGAGACTTCTGGAAAGATAATTGGATGCTATACTGATAACGTGGAGGCTAACTATACAGACCTGGCCAGCTTTATCAGCACTGGATTTGCCTTGACTATGTTTGAAGCATGGAAGCTGGCCATATCATTTTCTGATTACGGTGTGGGAAGATGACGGCGTGAATTCCCGTTTGCAGCGGCCTCACCCAGTACCGGTGTGAGAAGATGGTGGCGCGAATTCATGTTTGCAGCGGCCTCACCTGGTACCGTCCAGGTATCTTTATCCACGTCTGCGTCTAAGTTTGTGTCTTCGTTTGATGGCTGGGAGAGCTGGCGCTTGATCGGCTGGGACAGCTTGGTCTGCCACGTCCTGTGGGCCCAGGGACCACAGCCCTGCCTGGAGCTGCCCCTGAAGAGGAGAAACCGAGGGCAGTCTGACAGGACGTGGAAGCGGGGGCAGGCTAAGCTAACTGCTAGCCCATGCAGACCAACAGTTCAGATAATACTGAGGGCAGTCTGGCGGCAGCCTCACCTAGCGTTGACTGTGTTTTTGGTGTTGTCGTGTGGAGTGCGGAGAGGTTTGTCGAAGGTGTCTGGCTGGGAGAGCTGGCATTGGATCGGCTGGGGGAGCCTGGTCTGATGCGTCCCATGGGTCCAGGGATCTTGGCCCTGCCTGGAGCTGCGCCCGAGGAGGAAACACTGAGGACAGTCTGACAGGACGTGGAAGCGGGGGCAGGCTAAGCTAACAGCTAGCTCATGCGGACTGGCAGTTCCGACAGTTTTCTTCTTTTTGGGCCATTTCTGAAGTCCCTAAATCTTCTACCTCTCTGCTTTCCTCAACTAACTCCTCCTCCCTGAATCACCTGTGATGCAAAAGGACAGGTACAGGACTTAACTTATTGCACATCAGTTTCTAAACACTAATTCCTCAAGTACCACAGGGCAGACATTTGACAGGATTGGCTCATTCAAAAGTGTAAACCAATGGGATATCAGTTAGGGAGAAAAATCCCATTTAATTTGATGGGAAGCAAATAGGCGGGTTTTCCCTAAGATCTGTTATGAGTGTTTTTTAGGTAGAAATTTTCATGTACCTTGCATGATACACAGTACAATGAAGTCACCACAAAAGAGTTAGATTTTATATATTTTTCAGGAAGTCAAAATAATGCGATTTCAGTATATATATTGCAGGGTTTTCTTTTCCGGAAACCATCAATGGTGTAGATAAAAGTGCTCAACAAATGAGGAGCAGAATATTAAGATAGAAAGAATAGCTTGTACTGAAATGCATTAAAGTTTTGTTTCCTACATCTGTCTTAATATATATATATATGTATATATATATATATATTATATATATACACACACTCACCGGCCACTTTATTAGGCACACCTGTCCAACTGCTCGTTAATGCAAATTTCTAATCAGCCAATCACATGGCAGCAACTCAATGCATTTAGGCATATAGACATGGTCAAGACGATCTACTGCAGTTCAAACCGAGCATCAGAATGGGGAAGAAAGGTGATTTAAGTGACTTTGAACGTAGCATGGTTGTTGGTGCCAGACGGGCTGGTCTGAGTATTTCAGAAACTGCTGATCTACTGGGATTTTCACGCACAACCATCTCTAGGGTTTACAGAGAATGGTCCGAAAAAGAGAAAATATCCAGTGAGCGGCAGTTCTGTGGGCGAAAATGCCTTGTTGATGCCAGAGGTCAGAGGAGAATGGCCAGACTGGTTCGAGCTGATAGAAAGGCAACAGTAACTCAAATAACCACTCATTACAACCGAGGTATGCAGAAGAGCATCTCTGAACGCACAACACGTCGAACCTTGAGGCAGATGGGCTACAGCAGCAGAAGACCACACCGGGTGCAACTCCTGTCAGCTAAGAACAGGAAACTGAGGCTACAATTCGCACAGGCTTACCAAAATTGGACAATAGAAGATTGGAAAAATGTTGCCTGGTCTGATGAGTCTCGATTTCTGCTGCGACATTCGGATGGTAGGGTCAGAATTTGGCGTCAACAACATGAAAGCATGGATCTATCCTGCCTTGTATCAACGGTTCAGGCTGGTGGTGGTGGTGTAATGGTGTGGGGGATATTTTTTTGGCACACTTTGGGCCCCTTAGTACCAATTGAGCATCGTGTCAACGCCACAGCCTACCTGAGTATTGTTGCTGACCATGTCCATCCCTTAATGACCACAGTGTTCCCATCTTCTGATGGCTACTTCCAGCAGGATAACGCGCCATGTCATAAAGCTCGAATCATCTCAGACTGGTTTCTTGAACATGACAATGAGTTCACTGTACTCAAATGGCCTCCACAGTCACCAGATCTCAATCCAATAGAGCACCTTTGGGATGTGGTGGACCGGGAGATTCGCATCATGGATGTGCAGCCGACAAATCTGCAGCAACTGCGTGATGCTATCATGTCAATATGTAGCAAACTCTCTGAGGAATGTTTCCAGTACCTTGTTGAATCTATGTCACGACGGATTAAGGCAGTTCTGAAGGCAAAAGGGGGTCCAACCCGGTACTAGCAAGGTGTACCTAATAAAGTGGCCAGTGAGTGTATATTATATAATATTTTTGTAGCTCAAAGTTGTTAAACAGCAGAACAAGCTTGTTTCGTGCTCAATGCACATATCACTTATTTTATATATAAAATATATATTATATATATACACTACCGTTCAAAAGTTTGGGATCACCCAAACAATTTCGTGTTTTCCATGAAAAGTCACACTTATTCACCACCATATGTTGTGAAATGAATAGAAAATAGAGTCAAGACATTGACAAGGTTAGAAATAATGATTTGTATTTGAAATAAGATTTTTTTTACATCAAACTTTGCTTTCGTCAAAGAATCCTCCATTTGCAGCAATTACAGCATTGCAGACCTTTGGCATTCTAGCTGTTAATTTGTTGAGATAATCTGGAGAAATTGCACCCCACGCTTCCAGAAGCAGCTCCCACAAGTTGGATTGGTTGGATGGGCACTTCTTTGAGCAGATTGAGTTTCTGGAGCATCACATTTGTGGGGTCAATTAAACGCTCAAAATGGCCAGAAAAAGAGAACTTTCATCTGAAACTCGACAGTCTATTCTTGTTCTTAGAAATGAAGGCTATTCCATGCGAGAAATTGCTAAGAAATTGAAGATTTCCTACACCGGTGTGTACTACTCCCTTCAGAGGACAGCACAAACAGGCTCTAACAGGTACTATTTAATGAAGATGCCAGTTGGGGACCTGTGAGGCGTCTGTTTCTCAAACTGGAGACTCTAATGTACTTATCTTCTTGCTCAGTTGTGCAACGCGGCCTCCCACTTCTTTTTCTACTCTGGTTAGAGCCTGTTTGTGCTGTCCTCTGAAGGGAGTAGTACACACCGGTGTAGGAAATCTTCAATTTCTTAGCAATTTCTCGCATGGAATAGCCTTCATTTCTAAGAACAAGAATAGACTGTCGAGTTTCAGATGAAAGTTCTCTTTTTCTGGCCATTTTGAGCGTTTAATTGACCCCACAAATGTGATGCTCCAGAAACTCAATCTGCTCAAAGAAGTGCCCATCCAACCAATCCAACTTGTGGGAGCTGCTTCTGGAAGCGTGGGGTGCAATTTCTCCAGATTACCTCAACAAATTAACAGCTAGAATGCCAAAGGTCTGCAATGCTGTAATTGCTGCAAATGGAGGATTCTTTGACGAAAGCAAAGTTTGATGTAAAAAAAATCTTATTTCAAATACAAATCATTATTTCTAACCTTGTCAATGTCTTGACTCTATTTTCTATTCATTTCACAACATATGGTGGTGAATAAGTGTGACTTTTCATGGAAAACACAAAATTGTTTGGGTGATCCCAAACTTTTGAACGGTAGTGTATATATATTATATAATATATACATTATATATCAAATATCAAATATTATATTATGTATAATGGATATGACATTCCTGACTGTCTAATATGGCTATCCTTAATTACCATTTCACAATGACGTTTCTGACAGTGGAGAGTCAAAGCTGGAGGAATTTATATCTTTTTATAGATATCCCTTGCATTGTATAAGACAATTATCTTCTTATTTTTAAGTACTCTGTTAAGTGCTTAGAGGTGGTGGGGATGGTGGTTCAGCACATGAACAGCATCATGACAGATTAGGCGGCTCAGGGTACTTGCTGAAGTCTGCAATTGTCCTTACAGACTCTTTGCTGACTATAGGAACTGTTATGAAACTGGGATTTTTGCCAAAGGAGATAGTACTACTAACAAGGATTTTTGCACATGGCACATTTACCACAGAGCTTACGTTCATCTCTTATTACTGAGAGATGGAGTAAAACATGCAATTTGACCAGGGGTGGTCAAACTTTTGCACGCTTAATTTCAGTTTCGTTGCACAGATTTGTAATATTCCTCACACAGGGGGGCAAGAGCATTAGGTTCACTGTTCATCTTAAAAAGTGTTGCTTTATAAAGCACACATACAAATGGAAATAATCACAAACAACATCAATCAAGAGCAAATCCTCCTCAGAAATGTATTTACAAAAGAAGTCAAAATGGGTCATATAAATAATTAGTGCTCGACCTATATCAACACAGAATATTAGATAATAAATGCTAATCATCATCCTGGCCATATGTAGTGGCAGACTGCATTACTACAACAATGCAAATCAACATACACTAAACATGAGCATAAAATCCCAACAGTAACAGGCAGTGGACATCACACAAGGAAGAGCGACAGCTCGAAACAGAATCAAACACACTGTTGTGCCAGTGTGTCACAGAGTATTTAGAATAAATTAAAATAAACATACAAGCAAACTGATGCCTGGTAGAGAGATACAGATCATTGTGATCAAATGGTCAGACTCATCTGGCTTGTGACTATTCTTCTTCGATGTCCGAAAAGTGCCTAATTTGGCTTTGAGTGAAATATTTTGCGTTGGAAATTAGTCGAACTCAAATTATAATAAGGAACGACACGGGTTAACGACACCGGCAAAGCAAATCCCAGTTTGCAAGTTGCAGAGTGTCGACCGCTCGAGATTTAATTTTCAGAATGAAAACAAATCAGTTATTTCTGCATGTCAATCCCATGACGGAATGGAAAAACAGTTTTCTTTTTTCTTTTTGGATTTTTCTTTCCCCCCCGCTTTTTCGCCCCGATTGTATCCGGCCAATTACCCCACTTGTCACTGCTCCACCACCTCTGCCGACCCGGGCAGGGCTGCAGACTACCACATGCCTCCTCCAATACATGTGGAGTCGCCAGCCGCTTCTTTTCACCTGACAGTGATGAGGTTCGCCAGGGGGACGTAGCGCGTGGGAGGATCACGCTATTCCCTCCACTTCCCCCTCCCCCCCGAACAGGCGTCCCGACCGACCAGAGGAGGCGCTAGAGCAGCGACCAGGACACAGACCCACATTTGGCTTCCCACCCGCAGACACGGCCAATTGTGTCTGTAGGGACGCCCGACCAAGCCGGAGGTAACAGGAAAAAGTATTTTCTAACAGCATCTTCAACTTCATTAAAAAAAAGAAAAGAAAGAAAAACATTGAAAAGTTTAAAAATTAACACAAATTTTTTTTAAATACAAAGGCAATCTGAAATAATTTAACGATGATGCTCAATCATGTGACACAGAGGGCCGTGCGGTGTCCCGGGCCGCTTTGGTGACTCTAGATAACCTCGGGCCGACGTCTCATTTGAACGTCTGCCCTATCAGCCTTCGATGGTACTGTCTGGGCCTACCATGGTGACCTTTCCTTCCAGCCCAATCAGGACGCCTTCAACCAGACAGCACAGGAAGATTTAGTGAAATCTGCTGGCACATGGTTGGAGTGAAAACCTGAGTAACGTGGCACATGACTGAGTATCAGCGACTTGACATGTCCCTGGAATACGACAAAAATGAAAAGAAGTCCCAGATTTTAATACCAAAACCCCAATAACACATATCTCAAACCCGGTCAAGGGAAAGGTGTTTCGCGTGACAAATGTTGGCGTGAAACAGAGGAGGTGCACTGGAAGACTTTCAACTAAAAACCACAACGCTACACTACGTTTAAATAGAGAAATGGCGTTAAACTAAAGGGAGCTACTCGGAACCTCTGAATTGTTTGAATCTGTCAGAATGAAGAGTGAAATATTGGTGTAAAAGTGAGCATTGCAACAGTGTGGCCAGATAATTAATTACTTTATACTACACTTGATACAAATGACTGTGATTTAACAGCGACTTACTCGTTCCTACATAAATTCTGATAGTTAGCTTCTTGGCCAGATTGCCCTTTAAACTCTAGCTATTTTTTTTCCTTAATTCAAATCTAGAATAAAACACAATAATATAGGATGCACACAGAATATGACGACAAGTAAGCAAGCAGTGTAGTTTCTGCATGTCTCTGTGTCTGCATCTCAACTGCAGTTTTATTGGAAGCAAAACTATACTTGACATAAAAGCAAGTAATTACATTGATAATACCACTTCATGAGCTTTTGTGGAGTTAGCAAACAGCCAGTGGAATAAATAGCGGAAACAGCCCATCAACACATTTCGTTTCGACTTCCCTTAAGGCAGTACGTTCAAAGAAGCACTGGGATATCATGAGAAGTGAATGAAAAAGCTTATGAAATGTCTTACTTCATGATTACCCTTCATTCCTGCATATTTATGTTTCAGAATGCACTGAAATTACGTCTTGCTGTGTATGGATGGCCAAGAGATCTGGATCCAACCAATGAATTTTCCAAAAGGTGTCATCAAACTCACACACCCATTCTTGGCATATTTGCAAAACCAGAGATTATGACAAAACGGTTTTCACAAACCTCACAAAAACCAAATTATTTATTTTCCTCTTTACAATTCATTTTATGAATTATATAGAGACTGTTGCATATCGTCAGAAAATTTTAGATAAGAGACCAGACTTGTATTTTTGGCAAACATGAATATGCTTCCAGGCTGTGCTGGTATGGTGTCCTGTAGGGACTAAAACATAACCTTCATAAGCCTGAAGGCCGGGACTTTGAAAGCTTGGGTATTTGCAAGGCTCAGCGTTTTCGGTTTTTATTTTTCAAAGCCATCCAGCATGCCGAATTTCGCCACAAGGGGACACTGTTACATAACCTCACACGAACAGGAACAACTTTTGGATCCGTGGAAACATAAAATCCGGGTAAAAATCAGTTTAAAAATCTGGGTATTTTTCGGTGAAAATCGGTAAAAACCGAAAACGCTGAGCCTTGGGTATTTGTAATGGGCTGTCCCTTGACTAACAGTCAAGGGAAGATTAAAACTCAAGATGTTACGTATCCTGTCGTATTATTGGCATGCCATTCAGTGATTGCATGGACAGATTATGATCTAAGAGATTTTTTTTTAAAAAAGAAGGACAAACCTTAAGGCAACAATTAACCGAATGAGATTATCCAATTTGACCCTGAGTTTTGACTGCGGTTGTCCAAGAATGTTTGTCCAGGACTGAGCGCTAACACAAATAATAAAATGAATGTGCATCAGTTGCATAAAGAATGGTTGAGAATTTGGAGTGTTAACAGATCTAGGTCTGAAGTTAACCCCATCCCATCCCTCCCCTAACCATTAACTGCCCCAATACTGCTTATCAGAAAACACATAGTCACACACACAGCCCTCACCCTACACCATGTTCACATTGTCACCCACAGCTTTATGGCTATGTTATAGTTTTGCCGCTGGCCTTTGATTAATAACAAAAATATAATTCTAACTATCAGCACAAACTCATTCTAGGCCTTGTCAGGAGGAGGTAAGGTGGTGACCGCTGGGAGAGACTCCAGCATTCCACTCATAAGAGGTTTAGTTTATATTGTGCCCTGGTGTGTCTTTTCATATAACACTGAGGCCCACATTGTGTACTAATGCAGCAGTGCGCATCAAAGGTGCGCTTTCTCAGCCTCCATAGCTATTAGTACACCCTGTAAAATACAATAACGTAACATTCAGGAGATGTTGTGTGTTGATTAATGCAGGCCATTGAGGATATGCTTCTGAAGAAGCTCCAGGTTCTCAGGCTGCTTGTGGTCTTGGTTGTGCTGGTTGGGGCTCACCTCCTCCTCCCACAGTCGCGCAGTCTTGCGTATCTCCTCCAGGGAGTAGTCCTGTAGAAGGGAGCCATTCTCAAACACCGTCACCAACAGGTCCTATGATGACAAACAGGAAGGAGAAAAAAACCCAAAATATATACGTTAATGACACAGACTCAGGCAAAACAATGTTGAAAGTAAAAGTGTACCGATGACAGCTTTAAAGTTAGAATATACTTTCTTTTTCTTTTTCTTTTTTTTCATCCCCCCTTAATCCTCAATTTTATCCACCCAATTACCCCAGTCTTCCGAGCTGTCCCGGTCACTGCTCCACCCCCTCTGCCAATCCGGGGAGGGCTGCAGACTACCACATGCCTCCTCTCATACATGTGGAGTCGCTAGCCGCTTCTTTTCCCCTAACAGTGAGGAGTTTCATCAGGGGGACGTAGTGCGTGGGAGGATCACGCTATTCCCCCCAGTTCCCCCTCCCCCCAAACAGGCACCTCGACCGACCAGAGGAGGTGCTAGTGCAGCAACCAGGACACAAATCCACATCTGGCTTCCCACCCGCAGGCACGGCCAATTGTGTCTGTAGGGACGCCCGACCAAGCCGGAGGCAACACGGGGATTTGAACTGGGATCCCCGTGTTGGTAGGCACCGGAATAGACTGCTACGCTACCCCGATGCCCCCAGAATATGCTTTCTTAACAAAAATATAATAGTCAGACTTCAAGATTAAATTAAATCATGCTCTCACCTCCTCGGGTTTGCCCACTCCCCTCTCTAATGTCTCTAAAAAGCCATCAGAGTTCCTTCTCAGCGACAGAAGACCCCTCTTTGACCCCTTGGAGGGGTCTGTCACGGGCTGCTTATATACGTCCATCTAGACAAGAAACAGGAAGCCAAAGTAAGAATTTAAAAAAAAACTGCACTGAAATTCTCGTGAGTGAATTCAGCACTATCTTAGACAACATCATCTTTCTTGGGGGGAAGGAACTACAGCTATGAAGGCATTTACGTTAGAAATTCTGAACAAGCTTTCATTAAAAAAAGATGATTTTGATTTTGTTTTATGTATCTATCTTTTCATTATGCGTGAGCAGGCAGATCATTTTTATACAGAATGATCTGTTGGGAATAGGAAACTGTCATCCTGATGAAAAGTCTGTTTAAAGTTAGAACAACAAACTATGTGGCCAATGATATCAATATGAAAATCCACCAAAGAACAATCTAATTAGCTCTGAGTCAAACAAGAATGGAGGTGACCCTGTTGCATAGAATAACTTTTATCTCCTCATCTTACAAGGAGCCCAAAACCTTGTGGGTTCAACATACCCCCTTGCCATTGGTCTCCACATAGCTGCACTTGAAGGCGCAACTGAGTGTATCTCTGTTGAGCTTCTGAAGGAGGGCGCTCCCGCAACCAAAGAAGACATTCTCAGCACTCCAGCCCTCATCACTCAGCTTCTGCAGGATCTGCAAGAGGGACAAAACAACAGGTCAAAAGACAGGCATGAGAAAAATGTGGAAAAACCCAGACAAAGGACAGACTTATGATTTTCCATTAGTGGGGATTTGTTAATATTTAAGAGCAGGGATAGCTGATAGGCAATTTTTTTTAATTCAATGCGCTATTAAATTGCCTTTGTTTTCTATCAAGTTACCCTTTATCCCACAAACAAAAGAAATTCTAAACAAAAAGTCTTTTTCTTCCTACCTCATCTACTGAGTTGAGGTCAATGCCATCTCCCTGAATGATGCGTAGGTAAGCAGGCAGAACCTTGTAACCCACAGAGTTTACTGAGCAACCAAAACACTCTTCAAGAATCTTGATGACCTGAAAGACCAAAGGAAGCACGAAAGATTACTTTTCCAAAGAACATACTATGGACAAGCAGTCCTCATCGTACCCTACACCAGGGGTTCTCGTACTTTTTGGGGCCAGGGACCCCTTACACGGGAGAAAATATTCCAAGGACCCACGCATAATCATAACACAGACTAAGCATATGCTAACTGCCAATTGAACTCTTAGACGCCATGGAACTATTTGTATTCTAAAACTTTTCAACCTAAATACTACAGACCTGTTTCATAGTAATAAACAGAAACACATTTCAATTTGAATCATGTTAATACCACTTATTCCCACTGGGTGGGAGTAATGGACAAAATATGCTTTTTTTTTTGCTGCAAATGGTCCCCTTCTGTAGATATGCACTTTGTTTGTTTGTTTGTTTGTTTGTTTTGTGGATTTTCCCCCCTTTTTCTCTCACCAATTACATCCGGCCAATTACCCCATTCTTCCAAGCCATTCTGTTCGCTGCTCCACCCCCTCTGCTGATCTGGGGAGGGCTGCAGACTACCACATGCCTCCTCCCATACATGTGGAATTGCCAGCCGCTTCTTTTCACCTGATACTGACGAGTTGCGCCAGGTGGACATAGCGTGTGGGAGGATCACGCTATTCCCCACAGTTCCCCCTCCCCGCTGGACAGACGCCCCGACCAACCAGATGAGGCGCTAGTGCAGTGACCAGGACACACCTACATCTGGGTTCCCACCCACAGACACAGCCAATTGTGTCTGTAGGGATGCCCGACCAAGCCGAAGGTAACACAGGGATTCGTGTTGGTAGGCAATGGAATAGACCACACCACCCGGACACCCCACATATGCACTTTTTAATGATAAAGCACAATTTTATAATTTATAGCAAATTATTTTGCGGACCCGCTGGCTATGGGTCGCAGACCCAACTTTGAGAACCACAGCCTTTACACCTTGTGTTGTTTTGTAATTTGCTTTAGGTTGATTTTTTTCACTACCTACAATGTTAGAGAGTTTCCTTTAAATTCCCCTTTGACTTGTTTTGCCAGTTATGGTATAGTTTCTTTTTTCCAGGCTTATTTTTTGCCTTACTTTTAAGTGTAAACTTTTAGATATTTTTACTGTCTGTGGCAAGCCCAATTTGACCAACCTATGGGTTTGAAGTTGGCATTGTTTTAAAAGAAAATTTCCAAGAAAATTCAAAGAGCTTAACCTAAAGCTCTGACAATATCAATCTTGATCAGCTTATGGTTATAGTTTATTTGGATCCGTAATTTCACTTTGGTTTTATTGTTTTTCCCCACAACAGTTTATCTTCAATTTTCTTAAACCTGTTTAATGGCTAGTTTAAGTTCCAGTTTCCATTAACTATGCTAGCCTTCTGCTTACCTGGATGAGAGTCTCAGCGGGGTCTCCTGAATCAGGCCGGATGACCAGACAGGAGTCCTGGCTGCGCTCCATGACACGATCCTTTAGCTTGTCTCCCCAGATGTGCTTGCAGGCCTTGAAGATGTCGTAGCTATCGCTGACTACGGACACCGGCCCTGTAGAGAACTGGTCCAGCAGTCTCTCGAAGGCCTCCTTCTCCTTGCTTCTTCCCCAGGAAATGATTGTACTGGAGAAGGGAAATGAGATGGGGGGAAAGAGGAGTTATGTCGGATGTTGCAGGAAATCTTATAAATCCAATATAGATCCTTATATAATATTCAACACAGACTAACACTGTTATTTGTTATCTGTTGTTGATTTAAAACACACTGGATTACATAGTAAACCATTCTAAGTGTTCATGACATTTGCTTATCTTTACAAAGTAAAACCGTTCAGTGTCTGTTTCAGATTTCAAACGTGATGAAATCTGTTGTAGTGGTTAAATATTTCTGAACTTTATGTTTCTTTATAACAAATTGGTGGTCAGACCTACTACCTTACCCTTGAGGAGAGTGAAGCTGTTTGACTTTTACAAATTACTCTTTGGCATTGAAGTCCACACTACTTTCAACATGTAACTGGATTTTTTTTAAGGCGGGGCGAAAAAAATGCATAATTTTGTTCGGCCTACATCTTATTTTCATGTATTGAAATTTCAACCTTATAGCTATACACTAGAACACACATGCATGCAGGGAATGGTGGCGGAAGAAATGTTTTTTCTGCATTTTTCTCATCCTGCCCTCCCTTCCTCCGGGGGCAGCCAGGAGCAGTGAAAGGAATGTATGAGTTACGCAAGTCCATTCCTAACCCGAGCAGTTATATACCACTGAAATCCAGCATGAAGTTGTGCAAGGGGGCGAGATATTTGTAAGGTTAATATATATCGCAGGTATTTTAAAGGCACATCCCATAATTTGACTGTTATCACATTTCAGGGTGTCTGTATGCAAGGGTGTGCTTCATTGCTACCTGTGCTCTGCCGCTGGAATGGAGAAGCCAGCCATGGGACAGCTATAGTAGCGCTGGGCCATCAGCAGTCCTGCAACGGTGTCAGTGCTGCAGAAATTGACCAGGTGAGCTGCCCCTCCTAATGCTGCTGACTAGAGAAACAGAGATGTAAGGAAAAAGGGAGACATAAAGTTAAAGATGCATTTCGTATTAGAGACAAGTGTGATCGGCGTGCCCTTTCAATGTCACTGTGAAACTTGTGGTTGACAAAAAAACCCGGGGATATAGTCTTATGGAGAATTTTAGTTGATTTTCCCTTAAATACATATTTGACACTGTCCAGCTGTTCAAGTCTCTTATCTTACAGGTCTTGTGTATAATTATACTTGAAGCCTTATCTCTGTTGTTCAGCGATGTGAATAACAACAAATTGGCTCCTCCAGAGAGCGTGTTGAAGTGTCCTTGAGCAAGACACCGAGCCACTAATTGCTCTTGATGAGCAGGTTGGTGCTTTGCATGGCAGCCTCCGCCATCAGTGTATGAATGTGTGTGCAAATGGGTGAATGTGAGGCACACATTGTGAAAAGTCTGGGGCAGCACGGTGGCCCAGTGGTTAGTACTGTTGCCTCACAGCCAGAAGGTCCTCGATTCAAACCCCAAGCCGCTACAGGTCCTTTCTGTGTGGAGTTTGCATGTTCTCCCCATGTCTGTGTGGGTTTCTGCCGGGTGCACCGGTTTCCTCCCACCATCAATCACATGTATGTTAGGGTTAATACTCCTCCCTGTGCCCTGACCTAAGCATGGCTAAAAAAAACAGGAGATGGTTCCTGGGCGCTGTACTGCGACTACTCCTGTATCATCCATCCATCCATCCATTATCCAAGCTGCTTATCCCAACCAGGGTCACGTGATGCTGGAGCCTATCCCAGGAATCATTGGGTGGCAGGAAGTGAGACACCCTGGACAGGCTGTCAGGCCATCACAGGGCCGACACACACATTCACACCTAAGGACAATTTAATATGGCCAATTCACCTGACCTACAGGTCTTTGAACTTTGTGAGGAAAATGGACCACCCGGAGGAAACCCACGCAGGCATGGGGAAAACATGCAAACTCCACACACAGGATGACCCCCAAGGTTGGACTACCTGGGGGCTCAAACCCAGGACCTTCTTGTTGTGAGGCAACCATGCTAACCACTGTGCCACCGTGCCACCCCTCATATATCATAGGTTGGGTTAAATGCAGGGGATGTATTTCATTGTATGCTTGCTTACAATGACGATTAAATTGTCCTTTCTTTTGAACGCAAAAATTAGGAGGGTGAAGATGTGAGTCATATACTTTGTTTCAAACAGTATCAAAACAACCGCCGCTATTTGTTTGTAATTTTATGCTGCAGAAGAGCTGAAATATTACAGCGAGCACCTTTGAAACATAGTTTTGAGACATAGGCTTTATTCCTTAAATTGCAGTGTTGCCAAGGGTCATATACAGTATGTTACTCACTCAAGTACAACTAAGACAAAGTGAGAGATGACTAACATTTACCCACATTCCAACAACTGACCGTTTGCAAAATAACTGACCATTACCTGTTATGGTAATTCACAGAAGCAGGAAGCAGCAGAGTTCATTCTGTAAGTTTTTTTTCTACTAAATAACTGAGAAAATCAAGAGTTGCAGAAATTTTGCACATTTACTGTTGATAGAAATACAAAATGAAATTCACATATGCAGACAATTTGCATCGTTTACCAAACTTTATCCCTGGAGTTGCTTACTATATCCATACTGCCTTGGGCAAGTATGCTCACACATACAGAAATACATGTGAACATTTGCTTACGTACATGATCACACACCAGGAATACAGACCAGGTGAGGAAGGCCTGCCACAGATTTAAGTTGCCCTTGGAGGTGTTGACTGTTACACTGACCTCCTGTGAGGAGACTCCTCTATAGCCAAAGTCATGCAGCTTGAAGTCCAGGCCCTCCAAGTTCCCTGATGTGGCTTTCAGATGCTTTGCCAAGATCTTCTTAAACTCCCTGGAGATGGTAGCTACTGTGATTGGATACCACATCTGCACCAGCATGGTCTAATCTCACCAAGCACATGGATTGGAATAGAAACAGAATGGAGGTTGAGTGACTGACATTGCTGCAATACTAATCATGCCTAAAATAGGACAGGCACAACTGTCTAGCAGTTATAAATTCCTAAAAGTGTAATACAATTAGAGTGAGATGAATATAAATGCTACACACAGAAATTTTATCTAAAATTCACCCAGGATGAGTTGAGATCTGACACAAGATGTGTCAGTGTGGAGTCTTGCTTTCGCTCCTCACTGAAAGCACCAAAATTTTTACCTCAGTGTAGTTGGTTAACCAAAAAAAGTCAGGATCTGTGTTTTCCACTGTGAGGAGCACATTCCCTCTGGGTATGATCTTGCCCTCAGGTACAGCTTTGATTCGAATAGGGAGACGACCATCATATTTCTGACAGACCAAAAAAGCATATTTACCTTAGTTTAAGTATAGCTCTGCATAAAGAACATTGTGTTTGTTTGTGTGTGTGTGTGTGTTTGTGTATGGCTTGAGGGCTTGTGTGTCTTTGACAGACACGAGGCAGTCAGGCGGACAGCCTTTACCTCTAGGATTTTCCTCCAGCCCTCCTCGTCGAATACATCCTGTTTGAAGTGCATCTGGTAAAAAAGCTTGGCCTCTTGAATCTTCTCCTCTGTGACCACTGGGCCTGCAGATAAGACACCAAGTCACAGCTGGGGCTCAAACCACATCAGTACAAAAAAAAAAACCCCACAAAGCTCAGAAACAGCATTTGGAGAGTAGATAAACTGCTAGATCTCCTGACGAATGTCACAACTCCACATTCCACCACAGAACACCGCACTCTGCTGCAGTCACACCGAGCTGGTTATCTAACTAGTTTGGAGGCTCGGAGAAACACTTCACTTAAGCAGAGCCCGAATTGGCATTTTAACACATTCCCCAATGGAGCATCTGTGAGAAAATCTCAAGGGGGCTGGTGGGGGACAAAACATTTCCATCACCTTTTAAAATGTAGCCACAGGCCTTCACATTTCTAACCATGAAAGATTTTTTTATGCCAAGTTCAAAAACCATTTGAGAGCCCACAAAAAAAAGATACCTCTGGTCTTCTAGTTTAGTTTGTGAATAGACTCCCCCTTTGTTTATATCACAACATAACATCATTTTATTCATAACTCTATACTCATACTTCTGATTTTTTAAAACTTTTTTTTAAAACATTTTTCCCTTTTTTCCCTCCACTTGCACCTGGCCAATTACCCCACGCTTCCAAGCCGTCCAGGTCGTTACCCCACCCCTGCTGCAGACTACAACATGCCTCCTCCGATACATGTGGAGTCGTCAGTCGCTTCTTTTCACTTGATAGTGAGGAGTTTCACCAGGGTATGTAGCGCGTGGGAGGATCATACTATTCCCCCCAGGCCCCAGCCCCCCCCGAACAGATGCCCCGTCCGACCAGAAGAGGCGCAAGTGCAGCAACCAGGACGCATACCCACATCCAGCTTCCCACCAGCAGACACGGCTAATTGTGTCTGCAGGAACGCCTGACCAAGCCGCAGGTAACACGGGGATTCGAACCGGTGATCCCCGTGCTGGTAGGCAACGGAATAGACCGCTGGGCTACCCAGACGCCAGTGTGCAAATTTTGAATAAAGATAGAAATGAAATATCAATAATGGATTTCTTTATATGTAAATAAATAAATACATATGGAATACATATAACAACAAAAGTATAGTTATTAAGGGGTATCGGGGTCATGGTTAGGAGGGGATGGAGTTGAGCGTTCTTATTGCAGTGGGGAAAAACTGTATCTGAAATGGGTGTTTTTTGCACCTGTAGCGTTTTCCTGATGGCATGAGTTTAAAGAGGTAGTTGGCTAGGTGGGAGGGGTCGTCGATGATTTTACCAGCCCAGTTGGCTGTGCGGGTGGTGAAGAGGGAGTCTGGGGGGGGGGGGAAGTCACATCCTTTGATTTTGGAGGCCTTTTTCCACTATCTGTTGTAGCTTAGTTTTGGTGATATGGTCCGTGGTTCTGTACCAGACTGTAAAGGAGGATGTGAGGATGCTTTTGATGATGGTGGTGTGAAATTGGACCAGTAGCTGTTAATTGACACTGTACTTCCTGAGTTGCCTCAGAAAGTACAGTTGTGGTTTTGCCTTTTTGATAATGGAGTTGGTGTTGATGTCCCATTTTAAATTATTACTTTTATGAGTGCACAGGAATTTGAAGGAATCTGTAATGGTTATGGGTTGGTCAGCAATATGGATGGGTTCTTTGGCAGTCTTGTTTTTACTTCTGAAGTCAATGACTATTTCCATGGTTTTGCGTGTATTGTTTAGGAGGTTTTTGTTATTGCACCATCTTACAGCCCTGTCCATTTCTTGCCGGTATGGAGTCTCATTATTGTCTGAGACGAGGCCCACAATGATGGTATTATCCATGTACTTTGACTGAGCTGTGCAGGGAGGTGAATTGGTTAGTGTACAGAGAGAAGAGCAGGGAAGACAGGAGACAGCCCTGGGGGGCACCAGTGGTGAGGAACAGGGGGGCAAGATGTACGACTCTTCATCTTGACCCTTTGTGATCTGTTGTTGAGGAAGTCCATGAGCCAGTGGTTTGTGGCTGGGTTGATGTTCATATCCTGTAGTTTGCAGAATAATTTGGAGGGGATTATTGTGTTGAATGCCGAGCAGAAGTCAATAAACAGGATGCATGCATAGGTTTTGGGGTCTCCAGGTGTTGTAATGTGTTATGGAGTACCAGACTGACGGCATCCTTTACTGACCTGTTGGCATGATAGGCAAATTGATAGGAGTCCAGTTGGGATGATACGGAGGACTCGAGGTAGTTGAGGATCAGGTGCTTGAATGATTTCATGGCCACAGATGTAAGGGTAACAGGTCTGTTGTCACTGAGGCATGTTACTATCTTGGTGGACTTGGAGATCAGGATGATGCTGGACTATTTAAAGCACTGTGGGACTTAACGCTGGCAGAGGGATGTATTAAAGATATCAACACAGGCACCAGCTGGTCAGCACAGTAGCTGAATACAGCAGGGGGAGAATAGACCAGGCCCTGCTGCTTTCCTTTTATTGCTCTTTCTGAACACAGCCCCCATCTCTTCCCCCTGGATGGTGGAGGGAGGGGAAGGGAAGAGGGCTGAGGTTGTAAGCAGGAAGAGGTGCCAACTTTTTCAAAACTAGCATAAAATTCATTGAGTTTGTAAAGTTTTGTGTGGTTAAAGTCATCCAGAATTGTTACAGGAGAATCTTGATATCTTCTTTCTGTATTGATAATGTGATGAGCTAACTTGCTAATGACAATGCAAGAGTTAGCTTGGGGGCAGATGTAAACACCAGTTAAGGCAATCGATGGAAATTCTCATGGGAGATAGAAGGGTCTGCAGGTTACAGTGAGAAACTCAAGATCAGGGGAGCATGACTGGGGCAAGATTGTGGAGTTTGTGCACCATCAGTTGTTAATCATGAAGCAGATGCTGCCTCCTATTTGAGTAACGTTAAGTGACCCGTCACCCCGGTAGATGGTATACCCTGGTGAGGTTATGACCGAGTCCAGTATGTTGTTGTTGAGCAACATCCTGGATTCGGTGGTAACCTCACCAGGGTATACCGTCCACTGAGGTGACGGGTCAGTTGCTGTTGTGGGGGCCGATAAAGCCGACACCTGAATCGGTATAGAATCCCGGCTCATCTGTGGCCACCCGTTGCATGATTGTGAGTATCCCGATGGGCAGGAGGACAGCAATTCCTCAGGAATCGGTAAGTGTTGCTGATCTAGAGTTCCATGTATCCTTTCCTGATATTAAGTAGTTCCTTGTGGATATATTTGGAGAAACATGATGATTAACGAACAAATAACACTGACAGCAGTGACACAGACAACAACAGGGCATGTACCGGGGGTGAGCCTAGCAGACACCATGACTCAACACCCAACTCTCTACTTCTAGTACTGTTTTGCTTATCCTGTATCATGGCAAAGTGAGTAAGGAGACCCTCAGCCAGAAAGTATAGGTCCATCACCGAAAATATCCACTTTGCTGAGGTGTCCTTTAGCAAGACACAGGTTCTTCAACCACCTCAGTGGAGCTGTTTACCTCTGCTTGTGGGATAGAGGATTACAGTCTGTGGATTATTATTTTCTTTCACACCTGGAGAACAGTGTTGCCTCTACCTGCTATGAGCAATAGGTTTAAGAAAGAGCAATATACTGCTATATATTACTGATGGATTAAGATGCTGTTGAACGATGAAAATTTCTTTATGCATGCTCAATAATCCAGGTAAGAAAATCACAGAGAGTTCATCTGGACACAAATATTGAGAGAAAAGTTTTATCACTCAGCTAAGTGACCTCTTCAGTCTCAACTGACAGCAGGTATCCCCACCCTTATAAACAATACAGTGACATAATGACCGAAAACGATCAGTTTCATATGTCGATCGTTATGCCAATATGTCAACAAACATGTCCAGATGAACTGATTAAACTTTCTGTGAAAGATGAAAATGTTACATCAACAGATAACAGGGAGTACAACATGAACCATAGCAATGCAGTTCAAAAGGGCATCAGCATGTCTCATCTAAATTCATTTCAGGACTAGGATTTGTGAACATACCAGTAAGGTACTTCTTCAGCAGGTACTGGAGCCCAAAAAATACCACCTCGTTAAACTGGGAGCCCTTCTTGCGTCTGCACTCAAAGTAGGAGTAGATTTTGCTGATGTTGGGAGGGTACTGTTTGTAGTGTGTAATCTGGAGAAGAGAGAAGGAAAGAGCAAGTAAGCAAGGCCGGCCTGGAGTTTATGTCTTAAATGGAGACTTCCGGTAAATGTAATCAAATTAAAACCTTTATGCCAACATTTTTAAGATGGCACCAAAAGCTACACACCTGAATATTTCAATGCATACAGATGTACTTTTTGATACTTAGTATCGCTGAGCTATTTAAGACAATATCTAAACACATGAAGACAATATCTAAACCAGTGCATTGAACAAATAATGAACACATTTTGTATCTGCTCATTTAAATAGTTATTGCAAGGTAGTACTTTCCCGGAAAAATTATACGCATGAGCATTTTACACAGAAGCCAAATGCAGAGGAAGGGTAGTAGTAGTGAGTCCACTTATGTGTCAACTACAACACTGACGTAGGAAGTACCATGATGGTACCTTGGTGGCTTCACAAATTTTACATCATCAATCCAGAGTTTATAGTTTATAATAGATCGAGTGTAATTAAGGTAAACAAAAGTGACGATCTTCAGGGTTGAAGCTTAAAATTGTAATTTACTCATCTCAAATTGAGTACCGAGTATGTCCACATATCAATTTGTCATCTCAACATACAACTGCAAATGTGGTTGAGGCTGACATGTCCACAACCAAACTGATGAATCTAAGTATTGTCTTAGTGTACAGTATGACACTAACATAGATGGTAAGCATTTTCTGTTTTCTGGCCATTGGATTCAGAGCTGTAGTGATGATGACATCATTCAAGTTCAACTTTCACCTTGCTTTCTAGGCAGAGTTGAGCTTACACCAAAGAAGAATCCCTTGGCAGGAGAAATGGCAAGTTTTCTTCTCATAATGTATATTTGCATGTCTTGGGAAGTATTTGCTGTGTAATATGTGTTAGTGACAAAAGCAGGCCATCCCAACAAATGTTGTGGGTCAAATAACATGGACTGGAGAATCATGGGAAATAAGGAACTAACTTAAACCATGTTGTTTTTGTGACCCATATTTGTCAGGTGGAAACAGAGCCCCACCTAGTGGGAATGCTAAGGTGTGGGCTCGCCCAGTCAAGATGTTTGTTAGGATAAATTAATAGGTGAACAAAGGCTGACCCTGACCTCTCCACGTTGCATATTTAAACATGACTTCTTTCTGCAACTTTTTTTTTTTTTAAATTTCCCCCTTTTTCTCCCTAGATGTATCCAGCCAGTAACCCTACTCTTCTGAGCTCCACCCCCTTTGCCGAGCCGGGGAGAGTTGTAGACTACCACATGCTTCCTCTGATACATGTGGAGTTGCCAGCCACTTCTTTTCACCTGACAGTGAGGAGTTTCACCAGGGGGATGTAGCGTGTGGGAGGATTGCGCTATCCCCCCCAGTTCTCCCTCCCCCCAAAACAAGCGCCCCGACTGTCAGGGGAGGCACTAGTGCAGCGACCAGGACACATACCCACATTTGGCTTCCCACCCGCAGACTAAATTGTGTCTGTAGGGACGCCTGACCATGCTGGAGGTAACACGGGGATTCGAACCGGCGATACCCATGTTGGCAGGCAGCGGAATGGACCGCTACGCTACCTGGATGCCCCATCTTTCTGAAAATTTTGATGTAATTTTTTTTCTTTTTATTCATAGTAAAATAAAAAGAATCAAAATTTGGGAAGGACATCTTGTTTCCTAGAAAGTAAACACGCTGTGCAGAAGTTGGTCCACCCCAAGGATCGGGTTCCTCGGCACAGGAGGTAACACGGGGATTCGAACCGGCGATACCCATGTTGGTAGGCAGCGGAACGGACTGCTACGCTACCCGGATGCCCCATCTTTCTAAATATAGCGTACACTGTTAAGTGCCGGGAAGATTGCCGTGACTTGTACATTGGGGAAACCAAACAGACTCTGGTGAAGCAGATAACACAATACAGGAGAGCTACCTTGTCAGGCCAGGACTCTGTGGTCTACACCCACCTACAGGTTAGTGGGCAATCTTCAAGGATGAGGATGTACACGTCCTTGATAGTGAGAAACGCTGGTTTGAATGGGGAGTCAAAGAGGCCATCTATGTGAAGAGGGAACGATCATCCCTGAACCAAGGATAGGGGTAAGAGTACATCTGAAACCATCTTACGAGTGATTGCAACTATTCCCCAATCCCCTGTGAATCGTACATGTGACCATTGTAACTCTAGTTAATGGTCATGGCATTGCCATGTGAAACTGATCGCTGGTTTCTGTTATGCAACTGTGTTGTTTAAAAGGTTGGGGATAGCTGCAATCAGCTGAGACTGATGAAGTCACTTAGAT
Source organism: Lampris incognitus (assembly GCF_029633865.1). Taxonomy (NCBI): domain Eukaryota; kingdom Metazoa; phylum Chordata; class Actinopteri; order Lampriformes; family Lampridae; genus Lampris; species Lampris incognitus. The sequence goes on from NC_079212.1 coordinate 135,972,349, forward strand.
GAGGGATGAAACGTTTCTCCTACTAAACTGCATCCAGATGAACTGATTCAACTTCATGGGATTTCCCTACCTGAATTATTGAGCATGCATCAAGACTCCTTGAGGCTGTTAACACCTGGCATTAACTTGGTTCTTGGGTGATCTGATCACAAGTGGACAGCTCTAAGTACGTCAGTTCACACCTGGCATTAGAATGCGTCCCTACATGGCGTCTCCAGTGACCACTTGTGATTGGATTTCACTTCTGTATGAAGTAAACACGTACATCATTTCCATTTGCAAAGACCAGATGTGTTGTTTTTAACCAGCGGGAGGCAGGAATGCACTTCCCGTGCCAAGTCTGCCATATATTAAAAGAAGTAGTTTGCTAAGACCTTGGTGCGCAGGCAAAATCAAAACAGCACAGACTGGGTGTATTCCTTGGCGTGTTCCAGGCAAACCAAATTGCCCAAGATGTTTGACGCACTTGTACTATATCTCTACAGGCTTTTCAAAATCTTCAGATGTCATGGACAAAGTTGTTTCACACTTTAATATGACGCCGTAAGGGCGCGAATGAGTATGTACTTTAGCTTGCACAGAGGAAGTCAGTTGAGTAGGGTGGGCCTTCAATGTGGCCCAGGACACATTCGCATACACACCGCTAAAAGAATGTGGCCATAGGCAGCCCAGACAACCTCCGAATGTGGTCTGAGCGATCGGCTCTCACTGCATTCTTAATAGTACATCTTGGATGGATTCCCACCTTTACTTAGAGCTGTCTACTTGTGATCATCTAAGATGCATGTTAATGCCAGGTGTAAACAGGCCCCTAGAAACTCCTGCTGTGGGGGGAAAAAAAGTTTCTGAAGATCTGTAGGCAGCTAAAAAAAATTACAGCTTTAAGAATTTACTCCCTGCTTTTCCTTACAGAACATTTTCTCCAAAATATTCTTACATTCAGTAGCATGCAATGCAGTTTGAGAGCTCCATCCAATCTTTTAAAATTATTTAACTCTGAGGATTGTGAGTGTCATTCTGAAATATTCAACTGTTTCATAGTTTATTCTGACATATTTTTCAGACAGTCTTGTTTGTTGAAATCTCCCAATCTCTGTTACGCTTCAGTGTCTTGACTAACTTGGGACATTAACTTTGGTAGATCTGATTTGGTGATAGCTGGATGATTCTTCCATCCTTCCAGTGGTATATCATTTTCTGTTTAACTTATCACCAAACCCCAAACCATGATAGACTGATGTTTAACAGCTGGAAAGGAGCAAAAAATGGTTCAGTCTTTTTTCTCCAAATTCATTTTTTTGAACAATACAATATAAAGGAGTCATATGTTTTCAGTTTTGGGCACTTTTTCTATCATTTCCTGGTGTCTATGAAGCATGTTAATGAAGTTTCTTTTAAAGCAAAAATTCAAAATCGTTTCATTTTTATCTTTTTCATAGCCTCTCATTCTCCCAACAGAGAAAACACACTGCTTTTGGTGGGTGTTAAGCATTTTTCAAAACATACTCCTCAGACTGGCTGCCAGACAGGACTGACAGGCGATCTGTCCAATGGTGGGCTTATGCAAATTGTTGGTTGAGGATGATTGGTTAGAGCAGACGGAGCATTTATATGCCCCCAGTTATGAAATCACCAACAGAGCAATACAAAAACGACTTGTAAAATCATATGGTTTTTAAATACAGAAACTGTAACAAAACATTTATGAGATTAAGTGGTACTGTGCTTACTTAGTGGAAAAACAGTTTATTAGAATAGGACCCCATAACTGCTCAAATTATCAGTCCAATGCACATTGTTTCAAAAACCTTCAGGCTGATTAAGGGTTCTTTTAGCACACTTTAGACTGTGACTGTTTTGATGCAGTTGTGGGGAGGCTTACTACTGACAACTCTGGAATGAAGATAATCAGTGCATAAGGTACATGGTACAGTGGACCTGTAAACAATGCCTTGAATATCAGCTACCTAAATTGTTCTACAACCATTTTTTGGGGACTTCCAGTTCATGGCTTGATTCCACACCCATTCCATTTTACTCGTATTTCCCAACAAGTTTTCTGATAACTGATGTAGATAGAAGGAAACCTTACAACGGTTTTTTATAGCCTTCCTTTTTTGGAAAAAGTCAGATGTTATTTTCAATGATATGACCAATGTAATGGAAACAATAATTAATTAAAATCAAGCACAGCAACATTTACAGTATGAAAGCCCAGAAGTTATTAAGTTACTTCTGAGTATAAAAAAAACAGCCCTGGGAGTGTCTTCACTTGATTAATTAAGATACCAAGTCAATGAGATACCAAGTCTGTGATACAAGCAAGTAATTGGTGATCATACAATTAGCCTACTAAATAACCAGTAAGATAGCCTACAATTTGACCAGAGGTGCGATGACAACTGTTCAATCAATATTATGTAGGATCTCACAGCACCCAGTCATTTGTTTATAATGCTAGTTACCTGAAAGGCAACCCATGGACAGTTTTCTGCTACTATGGGCTACTTGCATGATTAAAATAATAATAATAATACAGACTTGAGAGCAGGGGGAAAATACACTATATGGCAAAAAGTATGTGTACACCCCTTCTAATGAATGGATTTGGCTATTTCAGGCACATCTAATTTGATTTGGCGGCACGGTGGTGCAGTGGTTAGCACTGTCACCTCACAGCAAGGTCCTGGGTTCGAACCCTGGGGTTGTCCAACCTTGGGGGTCATCCCAGGTTGCCCTCTGTGTGGAGTTTGCATGTTCTCCCTGTGTCTGCGGTGGGTTTTCTCTGGGTACTCCAGTTTCCCCCACCATCAAAAAAAAAAAAAAAAAGACATGCATGTTAGGGTTAATCATCTGTGCCCCTGACTGAGGCATGGCAAGATGAACTGGAGTTGGTCCCGGGGTGCTGCACGGCGGCTGCCCACTGCTCCTTGCTACACAGCTAGGATGGGTTAAATGCAGAGCATAATTTCCCTATGGGGCTCAATACAGTACATCAAAATCAAAGAAATCAAAATCAAAGTCTATTGCTGCTAGATGCATAAAAATCAAGCATACACCAATAGAGTCTCTATAGACACACCGTTGGAGTAGAATAGGTCATACTTAAGAGCTCAGTGACTTTCAGCGTGGCACTGTCATAGGATGCCACCTTCCAAACACATCATTTCGTCTAATGTCTACCCTGCTAGATCTGCCCCAGGCAACTGTAAGCGCTGATATTGTGAAATGTAAATATCTACGGGCGACAACAGCTCAGCCGTGAAGCTGTAGGCCACACAAGCTTACAGAACAGTACCGCTGAGTGCTGATGCACATAGCACGTAGAATCCTTGGTTGCGACACTCACTATCAAGTTCCAAACTGCCTCTGGAAACAATGTCAGCACAAGACCTGTTAACCTGGACCTTCATGATATGGGTTTACATGGCCGAGCACCTCACGCAAGCCCAAGTTCACCATGCACAATGACAAGCATCGGCTGGAGTGGTGCACACCACCATTGGACTCTGGAGCAGTGGAAATGCATTCGCTGGAGTGATGAATCAAAATTCACTATCTGGCAGTCTGACCAATCTGGGTTTGCGGATGCCAGGAGAACATTATGTACCCTAATGCATAGTGCTAAATGTAAAGTTTGGTAGAGGAGGAATAATATTCTGAGATTGTTTTTCATGGTTTGGCCTAGCCCCCTTAGTTCCAGTGAAGGGAAATCTTAATGCTACAACATACAATGACATTCTGAAGAATCATCCTTCCAACTTTTTGGCAACAGTTTGGGCAAGGCCCTTTCCTGTTTCAGCATGACAATGCCCCCATTCACAAAGCAAGGTCCATAAAGACATGGTTTGCTGAGTTTGGTGTGGAAGAACTTAACTGGCCTGCACAGAGCCCTGACCTCAACCCCATCCAACACCTTGAAAGGAATTGGAATGCCGACTCTGAGCCAGGCCTTCTCTCCAACATCAGTACCTGACCTCACTAAGGCTCTTGTGGCTGAATGGGAGCAAATCCTCACAGCCATGTTTCAAAATCTAGTGGAAATCCTTCCCAGAAGAGTGGAGACTGTTATAATAGCAAACCAACTCCATATTAATGCTTATTGCTTTGGAATGAGATGTTAAACAAGCACATATGTGTGTGATGTTCAGGTGTCCACATACTTTTGGCCATGTAGCGTATGTGCAGAGTAATGAGCTAATCATACTCACCTAGATTAATGAAGCCAGATTCAAACAAAAAAAAGGAGGTATGGTGCTATTCATGGTACTACTCATAGACTTTTGAGTCTCATTTTTGAATTGCTGCCTTTTTACCATAGTGACGCACCACTCAATCACAAATTGTTTGTGTGTTTAAGTTATTCAATGACAAATTCTCAGCGGTGTCGGTATGATGGCAACTGGGTTAAAGACAGCTATTTTAAATCCTTGTAAGAATGAGGTGTTTGTGCCTGGTAAGGCATGACAAACTCAGAACATATGAGACACAGTCAGAGGTGAAAAATAAAGTTTAAATTGCTCACATGCTGTCAGAGCATTTGAAGTTTAGTTGCATTTTGTGAACTAGGCATGAACTCCGTACAGTGGCTAATCATTAAACTGGTTACGCAACCAAACATTTCACCAGAAAACAAAACACATGGCCTGGTCTATATCACATGCAACTCTTTTGCCCGGGCAGATTAAGTGAAAGACATTAAGTAGGCATCCAGCCTGAGTCATAATAAGTATCATTACTTTTGCGGGACCAAAATTATGTAAGGATGTATGGTTAATTCTGTGCCTGATGATTACACAACTTGTACAGACTAACCATTGTCAAATGCTGACAAATTGGCATCTGGTTATTTAGGAAGTATGTCTACTTCAGATTTAACGCCAATTCTTCGAAGTAGGAACAGACTTTTTTAACATTTGTTTGGCTAGAGCTCCGTAGGTAAAGGACTCTGCTGTCAAGTCTCTTAATTAAGCACAATCTTTTAAGTTTTCAATAGCCTATCGGCATTTAAAAAAAAACAAAGTTCAATGAATTTTAGTAGATAAAGAAATAATGGACAAAACCTTGCATTTAAATCGGTAATATGTATATGGTCATGCTAAAGTTTTGAAATAGGACATATGTAGCTTTGATATCCTGAAATATATCATGATAACTTGGGAAAAATACAATGTTTACAAACCCAGCTGAGGTTCATCACAACCAACTGTTTATAATGTAAAGTATTATACCAAACTGAAACTAGTATTCAAATAATACCACCTCAAATATAAGACTTCATTTAGTAAGACATTTAAGCAGGGGCCTAATAGATTCTTGTTATGATTAATTTAGGCAACAAAATTGTGTGCCATGGTATCACAAAATCTGAATTTCATCCTTATAGAACTACACTTAAAGACGATAAACAATAATATTGAATTATTGCCCAGTCTTTATTAGGCTATCACACAATCTAAATGGGATTCATTACACCCAATTTTCACACATCCCCAGAAAAGTTGATTAGGACAAATAAAGCCCATTTGTTGAAACAGACTGATGTGTTAAAAAAAATTAATTTCAGGTTCCTCTTTCATTTTATCATTGAGCAAGACAGGTCAAATGATCTTTAAAGCCCTGAGTAACAAGAAAAGGCTTGCGTTAAAGGGGTGGCAACTCAATATTAAGCCTGACTTCCTTTTACTTTGTACCCTGTAAACTCTTATTTTTGTTACATCATTAATTTTGCTTTGTTTCTCCATTGATTTTGTTTTGTTTATCTTGGAAAAGAGCAAAAAGGAAATAAATGTCTGCTGTGGTTTATCTGTGCCAATAGGACGTTTCAGTTAGGGCTAAAAAAAACAGATGTGTTTAAACTTTGCTGAGTCTGAAATGAAACTCACCTAAGGCATTCGGGCTAGTTGTGACTGAAAAAAAAAATACTTCAGTTATGAACAAGAGAAACACTTTGCTTGAATATGAGCCTCAACTGCAAAAAATGTAAAAACAATAGAAATGTAGCCGCTTATTTTTTTGCCCGGTGCGGGATTCGATACGAGTTGTACTGCACCACAAGGCGACATCGCTGACCGCTCGACTAAAGGGTCAGACCCGTTAGCTAGGGGGCTAATGTGTCTTATTAGTCGTTTACAGTAATAACCTAAAATGTATGCATGCTCAATAATCCTGTTAAGGAATTCACAGAACGTTGAATCGGTTCATCTGGACACAACGTTTATTGAGAGAAACGTTTCATCACTCCCTTATAAACAACACAGTGGCATAACGACCGAAACCAACGATCGGTTTCCTATGCACATGGGCCAGGGAGTCAGAGAGGCCATGAACCAAGGGAGGAGGAGGGGCTAAGAGTACACCAGTCGCCATCTTACAATGCGGTGACTGCAACTATTCCCCAATCCTGTGTGAATAGTACACATGGCCGTTGTAAGTCTAGTAAATAGTCACGGTAATTTGCACAGGAAACCGATCGTACTTTTCGGTCGTCATGCCGCCGTATCGTTGCTCATAAGGGTGGGAATACCTGCAGTCAGCTGAGACTGAACAGGCCCCTTCACTTCTAGGTGAGTGATGAAACGTCTTCTCTCTGCGCTGATTCATCTTTCCGTAACTTGAAATGTAGTTTAGACGCAGTGAACCAGCAGTTGGACAGTAATAACGAAGAGGTAGCTGCTGAGCTAACCGTGTGTTGTATTATTTCTCAAATCACTTGGAGGTAAACCTAATAACCGTCCTGCGCACTTTTAGTTGAGCTCATCAGAATGTCCAAAAACAACTCCACCCATTATGTGATTCTGATGACAGACACAAATCGAGGAATCCCCCTCTGCTCTGTAACTGCTTTGGGCATGTTTTCATGCATCGTGGTGCTAATAAAAAGGCCAGTCAGTCATCATCCGGACCTTTGCCATTTGGCTGCGGTAGAAAAGCTCGTGTGACATCTATCAGTGACATCTGACATTTAAACCTACTGGCCTGGTATGCCACATACCCACGAAGCCTGATTCAAGTCAGCAACGGCCCTACAAATGAACCTGGATTTTACTTTTTTTTTATTTGACAAGAGCTGAAACTGAAAGTTCTCCCCCCCCCCCTAATTTTGGAAGAAGCGGTAATTCACAGACACCACCACACCCAGAGCAATGAGGATTAATGGAAGACCTTTCTTGACAATAATTTTGTTTTATTTAGTCTGTTGTCCATTGTGAAAGTTGAGGGCTGACACGGGCCTGTTAGACCTATTGGAACCACAACAAGTCAAAATGCGAATACTGGAAATCTGAGCTACTGTGAACTACAAGGAGTGGGGCTACGGCCCCGTCCCTTTTATCTCTTGAGATAACGGCCAATGTTTTGTTTTAAACCTACGTTTAAAAACTAAGACAGGAACCACGGGGGGGGGCATTTACAGGGCTCACACAAACCAATATTAATACTTTCCTGTAGAATACACCCACTGAGAGAGGTGGGAGCATCCTAATTAGAATACTCGACGTAACCCATGTCAGCATTAGCTACCATGCTGTTACATTGCCGTCAGTTATAACGTTGTTACAATCACATTCGCAAAAGCACAAACAGCAAGACCTCGTTTCTTGAAATGATGAAAAGCTGCAGTCCAGTGGCCTGTGACTATTCCTGACTGGATCATCTTGAAGGCGCTGGAATATCTCATATCGTTATATCGGCCGAAAGACTTCTCGTCAATGGGGGCGGGGGGGGGATAAAAAATAGAATAAGCTGAAAACGTCCGATAATAGTCGAGCCTTCGGGGAAGGGTGTAAGGTTCACTCACCTTATAAGAGTCTGTCGCCAGCAAGAAATTAAAATCCTGCGCTGCCATTGTGGTGAATGAATGACTTGAATGTCACAACACTTCGGTTTCCTTGAAATGAGTAGGGGGCGAAACATAGGCTAAATGAAACGGAAAGTGACGGGCGCCTGGCGAGAAGAATAACGAGCAAAAGAAAAGCAGCCTTGCCCACTGCGTATAATCTCGTTTCTCTGTAAGTAGCGAGTAGAACCGAAACTTAGCCGTGCCGCACATACAACTAACCCATAACGTGAACAGTTTTTTTCGGGTTTTGGTGTCGGAAAGGGGCGGGTCCTAAAAATTACGTCAGCGTGTACGTGCGTCAGTACGCCGATCCAAAGAGCCTTACAGTAAAGATGCCCAAACCGTTTCGTTTACGGTCATTCGCGCAATGACTTGTGGGAGAATCGAGCGGCGGAAAAGTTTGGTCGCAGTTTGAGGGGTCGGAGATTTTTGGGAGGTGGTGCTCAAATTGTTCCTTAAAAGTAAGCGAAATACTGATTGGCCATTTATACGACGGAGTATTAGGGCCACATTAAGGGGGGGGGGATCCCGAGATTGCGAGAATAAGGTCGCGTTATTACGAGAATAAGACGTCATATTAGGAGAATAAAGTAATTTTACGAGGAAAAGTCATATTATTCAGTTGGCTTGGTGAAATACCACATGGAACAGGTGGGCAACCTTTAGTTTTGAGCTCCCCAGTGTGTGTGTGGACCTGCGGATGAGTATTTATTCTCATAGGTATGTATTAAAAAGGTATTAAACCCACATAACAACCATGAGTCATTTTGCCTTATTAGAAAATGTTGATAATGTGTAGCTGCATTGCCACGGAAGGCAGGAACGAAGGCAGGGAACAAAAGGTCAAAGATTCAGTTACATTGGAGTTTATCAGAATTAAATAACGTTGTTTGCCAAAGCTATCCTTACGTCAGTTTAAATCTGGTGGGCTTTGAATTGGCAAGGGCAGGCAAAGGACACAAGGTCCAGAAATTACCAGTTAGTTCCGCGAGGGAGCTAAAATTAACAGATGGCTAAAACAGGCTCTACATTCTACCACAAGCAGATGTGTGGCAGTTATGGATTTAAATGACATATATAGAAGTTGCAATAAAATTCCCGTGTAATCTCTGCAACGTGGAGTTACAAAGCCTCCCTGTGTACCCATAGATAAGATCACCACCTTCTGCCTTGTCTCAGAATTCATTCCCACCCATCTCCATTGCTCCTGCATTAGATTAGTGCTTCCTAGTGGGTGAGATAACCCAAATTCAAAACTTGGCTGCTGCTCAGGCAAAACCATTTTTAGATTATTGTATAGAATTTAAGTATTTTAGTTTCTCTGCAGTGTTAATTGGCATGGTGGCCCAGTGGCAGCACGGTGACCCAGTGGTTAGCACTGTTGCCTCACAGCAAGAAGGTCCTGGATTCGAACCCCAGGCTGTCCCAGGTCCTTTCTGTGGGGCGTTTGCATGTTCTCTCCAGGTGCTTCGGTTTCCTCCCACCATCAAAAAGACATGTATGTCAGGGTTAATACTCCTGCCTGTGCCCCTGACCAAGGCAATGTAAAGAAGAAATGGAGTTGGTCCCTGGGTGTTGTAGCTGCCCACTGCCCCTATACAATAAGATGGGTTAAATGCAGAGACCAAATTTCATTGTAATTGTGCAATGACAAAATAAAGTGGCTTTCTTCTTCTTTCATTGAGTTGGGACAAAATCCATTTTGCTTGTACTTTTAGGTCTGTCAGGAATGGCAAACTGTTCATGCCGAGCAAGACCAAGAACATAATGAATCCTTGTCAGTAGACCAAGAAAAGGTAGCTATTGTATGGTTTTCATGCTCCTATTATTTTTTCAAAAAACCAAGGGTTTTTTTTTTGTGCACCCAGGTAACACCACCATCCTCTACCTTGTCCCAGAATTCGTTCCATTGCTCCAGCACTAGATGACTCCTCCCTTGTGGCTGAGAGTACCCAAAATCAAAACTTCGCTGCTGCTCAGGTACACCATTTTGAGATTATTGTGCAGAATATAAGTGCTTTAGTTCTTCTGTCTGTGGTATTAACCGACGGTGATTTGCAACAAATGCTATTTTGGATTTATTTTGGGCACCTCAGGAATGGTGAAGAGTATAACAAGTACTTATTGGTGGACCAAGAAATGGCAGCTTTTTCAAATATTTTATTGTATGGTTTTCATGCTCTTATCCAAAACAAAAATAATGAAGTTGTTGTATCCTGTTGTGGTAACAGGAGATAAGGAAACTGGCCTACGGGGCCTGAGAGGAAAGATATGAAAATGTTAGTATAGGTTGAAGTAAAATCTTTGTTTTACAAACAGCAAAACAAATTTTAATGAGACCTTATTTTTTTAGGCCATTGGCAAGACGTCAGTGAATGTCTGCACATGAGGAACCCTGATATGGAATGTCCTTGAAATTAAAATATCCAAATGGATCCATCAATTTCATTGCACCTGAGTCAATTCATGTAATATGTTCAGCTCACAGCTTTTCTTAGCGGTTGTATATGATGTAAGATTAGACTGAAATGACCCTGTCGGAGGCGGTCCGCGGTAGCGTAGCGGTCTAAGCATCGGCTTGGTGTCGATGCAGTTGCCCACTGGGGACTGGGGTTCGCGCCCCGGTCTCGTCAGATCCGACTATGGCCGGACTCAATGAAGCAGCAATCATTGGCAACGCTGTCTTCGGGAGGAGGCGGAGTCGGCTTGTGTTCGTCATGTGAATGCATCTCTGTGTGTGTCGGAAAAAACAGTGGTTCGGCTTGGATTCGCCTTGTCACGAAAGTGGGGAGGCGGTCTCCTTCGAGACTGCCGGCCGGAGAGATGCAGTTGGCGAACGCATGCAGTACGAGGGTGGATGTTTGAATTGAAATAGGGATCAATTGGCCACTAAATTGTGAGAAAAAAGGGAAAAATCAGAAATAAATTTATGAAATGACAATGTCGGGATTCCCAGCCACCCCGAAAAGTCAAGGAATTTCACAGAGGTGTTTTCAAGACCTGGAAAAGCTGTAAAAAAATATAAAATGAGAAGCATATTGAAAAAGCCATTAAGTTTTTTTTAAATCTTGATTAATTTTACATTTCATATAAAGCTTTACCTTTCTGACTTCAAAACCGTCAACCTGTTGGAGAAAGTCTTGTTGCTGACTGGCTGCCCTTTTTTGACAAAGTTCTGATAATATTGTAATCCTTGATTTATAGTGAAGAACCAACACTTGAAGTTGGGGTATATGATCATTATTTTAACTTGGTCTCAGTAAAATGTTATGCTTGACAAGGTGTAATAGCGGGCATGGAAAAGTTTAGCAGTTTGACCATGGAACAGGTGTGGGCGCTCTGATATTTGCTTTGTAATTCTATCTCATTAAAATAAGTCAATATTGTGAAAAGGGGTAATGAGGGGGTCATGGAATACTTGTGAGTGGAATTTTTCAGTGATGAGGTGCAGGAACCCATGTGTCTACTAACCCTGCTCAACCACCACTCACTGCTCTCCACCCAGCCACTGGTTACTTTATCCTCCACCAGCCACTGGTCACTTTATCCTACACCCGAGCACCAATCATGATCATTATATATGTGTTTTTCTTCTTCTTTCAGCTTGTTCCGTGTTTATCAGGGGTCACCACAGCGGATTGTACAGTTTTCATTGGCACCATGTGAGGGTACAGTACCAGTGAAGGCTGTTGTTAACCAGGGCCTCAGCCAAGCCCATATGGAGCCTTGACTGATCCGGTATGGTCTTGTCAATCCACATGATTATTTGGCAAAATTTTATGTTGGATGCCCTTCTTGACACAACCACTAACCCTATGGATGGGGGCACAGGTAAAGCGCTGGATGCCATCCCGGTATTCATGGACTTGTGCGCATGCCTGTCACTATTATGATTATTATACATGTAAGATGTCATATATGTTAAATGCATGAGCAAACTGAGCTGCCCTCTCTAGTGGAGATGCCACACTGTCAACAAACTATCTTCTTTTTTGGTTTAATTGGGACATTTTTCTCAGTATCAGAGGGTTGATATCTCACACTGGTTTATCTCCAGGACTTGTCTAAGCAGCACCAGAAGAGCTTGATCCTGCTCAGAAAGCAACAGACTGTGGTCCTGAATGAGGAGCTTACCCAGTTCAAGAGGAGACAGCAACTGGCCGGTAACGGGGGGCTGGATGTCCTCCAGTCCTGATGTGTCTTCTGTTATCTTTTAGCCATTCCGCAAATTTACTAGCTTACTAGAGCATCTTTCAGTGGGCAAGCAAACAGATCTTCAGTGGTCATGTTTTCATCCAAATGTCAAGCTTTTTTGTAGAGTATTTTTTTTAACAAAGCACTGAAATGACAACGAAAAGAACTTTTTTTCTCCCCTCTTTCATCATCCCAACATATCCTTTCCCCCTTTTTGCCACCAGATGTGAGAGACTGGCAGACCTGATCTGGTAGAACAGGCAGCAGATCAGGCGTTGTGGACACGTGACCCAACATCTGCCTCTGCTGGGCCCCATGGAGCAATTGCTGCACAAGCTCAATGCAGACATCACTGACATCATCTCTGCTGTAGTTACCAGGTAGGGAATGTACGTGTGTGTGTGTGTGTGTGTGTGTGTGTGTGTGTGTGTGTGTGTGTGTGTGTGTGTGTGTGTGTCTTTAAGAGAGAAGGTGAGGAAAAGAAGAACTGGGAATTCAGAACTGACCTCACACTCTTGATCCGTGCCACTTTCATTCAACACTTCCCCTTCCCTCCAGTACCTTCATCATTGAGAAGCAGCCTCCCCAGGTCCTGAAGATCTGGACTAAGTGTGTGGCCACGGTGCACTTGCTAGTGTAGGTGGGAAGCTGAATGTGCACATGGACCCGCCCCAGGTCAAGGCTGTCATCATCAGCGAGCAACAAGCCAAGGGTTTGTTCAAGAGTAAGAGTACACACAAGTAAGGGCCACACACAAACAAAGAGACTTACACAAACAAATCTTACACAGACGTTTGAATATTGTGTTGTGTAATATCCATCATTGTGCTGTTTCTAGTGTTTCATATGGGACTTAAGTATTTTGATACCTTGTGTAATTTTGATTTTTTTTGGATATCTCACTATCTTGAGCCTTGTGTTAATGTTCTTTCTGCCTTGATAGTGAGTGGACAGTGAGCGGAGAGATCTTCAACAACAGTTGAGTAATGGAATACCAACAGGCCATGGGGGTCCCTCAGTGCACACTTCAGGACTATGGTAAACTCTTGTAATCCCACAGACTACATTTTAAGAAAGAGACCACTGTGTTTTTAGTCACATTGAAAGTATTTTTCTCTTTTTTTCCCCTCCCTTTTTCTCCCCAATTGTACTTGGCCAATTACCCCACTCTTCTGAGCTGTCCCGGTCGCTGCTCCACCTCCTCTGCCGATCCGGGGAGGGTTGCGGACTACCACATGCCTCCTCCGATACATGTGGAATCGCCAGCTGCTTCTTTTTACCTGACAGTGAGGAGTTTCGCCAGGGGGATGATCACGCTATTTCCCCCAGTCCCCCCCCCCCCCCCCCCCCGAACAGGCGCCCAACCGACCAGAGGAGGCACTAGTGCAGTGACCGGGACACATACCCACATCCGGCTTCCCACCCGCGGACACGGCCTATTGTGTCTGTAGGGACGCCCAACCAAGCCGGAGGTAACACGGGGATTCGAACCAATGATCCCCGTGTTGGAAGGCAACAGAATAGACCGCGACGCTACTCGGATGACCTTATTTTTCTCATTTTGTCATGTACTTGTGTTATAATTATTTCTGTTTTCACATGGTGTGCGTAATGTGTTGCATTGAAATTTCCATCTTTGATCTTTTTTTGCTGTTGTAACTTTAAAGTCTCATCTCATCTTCAGCCGCTTCTCCGGGGTCGGGTCGCGGTGGCAGCAAGCTAAGTAGAGCACTCCAGACGTCCCTCTCCCCAGCAACGCCCTCCAGCTCCTCCTGGGGGATCCCAAGGCGTTCCCAGGCCAGATTGGACATGTAGTCCCTCCAGTGAGTTCTAAGTCTACCCCGGAGTCTCCTCCCAGTTGGCCATGCTCGGAAAACCTCCAAAGGAAGGCACCCAGGGGGCATCCTAATCAGATGCCCGAAGCACCTCAACTGGCTCCTTTCGACGCAAAGGAGCAGTGGCTCTACTCCAAGCTCGCTTTGAATGTCCAAGCTCCTCACCCTATCACTAAGGCTGAGCCCAGACACCTTTAAGTAAAAATAATATTTGTAATTTTTTTATTTTGGCAGAAGTAAAGGGTAGTTGTTACCCTGATATTTGCTGTTGGGAGTAACTGTAAACATTAAATACATGCTTCTCAAGTATAAATTTGAAATATCAGTATTTCAATATTTACCTGGTTCACTTGTTTGACTGTAAGCCAGCACAAGCCTGCAAAGGGTAGCCTTATCGTATTTGTGCAATAACCTTGCATCCCCTCCCTATTTCTCTGAATTGTACTTGGCCAATTACCCCACTCTTCTGAGCTGTCCTGGTCGCTGCTCCACCCCCTCTGCCGATCCGGGGAGGGCTGCAGACTACAACATGCACCCTCCAATACATGTGGAGTTGCCAGCCGCTTCTTTTCACCTGACAGTGAGGAGTTTTGCCAGGGGGACGTAGCGTGTGGGAGGATCACGCCATTCCCCCCCAGTTCCCCCTCCCCCCCTGAACAGGCGCTCAACCGATCAGAGGAGGCGCAAGTGCAGCGACCAGGACACATACCCACATCCGGCTCCCCACCCGCAGGCACGGCCAATTGTGTCTGTAGGGACACCCGACCAAGCCGGAAGTAACACAGGGATTCGAACCGGCGATCCCTGTGTTGGTAGGCAACGGAATAGACCGCCATGCCACCCGGATGCCCCATGAAATAAAGTTTTAAATGCAGTTCCACACCATTCCAGCTTTGTTTCGTTTATGTAGTGGAACATGGGGAGCCATACAGGAACGTTTTACACCTTGTCGTTGTTATTTTTACTTGGGAGCACAGGATGTGGCATGTAATCAAAATAGGAAATAGCCATCAGCCAAATTCCAACTTAATTTTGCTGCTTTTCATTCCTGTAGCCATTGTGGCTGGTTGCTAGTCTTTTGTGTTTTAAATATCTGGTTGGTTTGCATTTATATGCTACTCAGGGCACTTTGTAGCACTTGGGAATATCCTGATTATAATATATTTTCATGGTAATGGTCTTCTCTCTCTGTGTGTGTGTGTGTGTGTGTGTGTGTGTGTGTGTGTGTGTGTGAGGTCACTGCAGTGGATCCAGCGGTCAGGTTGTTGTTGTGCGGAGTCTGTGACAAAGGAGAAGTTCACGGTCCTGTTTGAGTCACAGTTCAGCGTTGGGGACAACGGGCTGGTCTTCCATGTCAAAGTAAGGACACAGGACATTATTAAAATGCTAGGTTGTGAGTGTCTGGGTGGCGTAGCGGTCTATTCCGTTGCCTACCAACACGGGGATTCCTGGTTCGAATCCCCGTGTTACCTCCAGCTTGGTCGGGCATCCCTACTGACACAGTGTCTGTAGGGATGCCCATTGGCTGTGTCTGCAGGTGGGAAGCCAAATGTGGGTATGTGTCCTGGTCGCTGCACTAGCGCCTCCTCTGGTCGGTCGGGGCACCTGTTTGGGGGGAAGGGGGAACTGGGGGGAATAGTGTGATCCTCTCATGCGCTACGTCCCCCTGGTGAAACTCCTCACTGTCAGGTGAAAAGAAGCGGCTGGTGACTCCACATGTATTGGAGGAGGCATATGGTAGTCTGCAGCCCTCCCCGGATTGGCAGAGGGGGTGGAACAGAGACTGGGACAGCTCGGAAAATAGGGTAATTGGTCAAGTACAATTAGGGAGAAAAATGGAGAAAAATCCAAAAAAAAAAGAAAAAAATTCCATGGTTAAATCTTATCCAAATGGGCTCTTAATGAACAGGGCAGTAGGAGCTTGGTGTCTCAATCAGCACCCTGACAGGACACAGCTGGGATCACCACAGCTGGCATTCACAGGGCAAATAAACCATATGTACTTCTGGTTTTTGCATTGTGAGTGTGTCTGAAAGGGGGGCGGTGAGAGGGTATACGAGTTCGAAGGGGACGTTCGACTGGAAAGAAACCAATAGTGTGGCAATCCTAGACTGCTGGACAGTCCGTGGATGGGCTATTGCTGTTGTTGTTGTTGATGTGCTAATGACCTTTCCACCAAGAAGACGCTTCTTTGGATGAGGATATATTATAGTGGCTTTTATAGGGTACCTCTCTCCATGATGAGATTTAGTCCACAGATGGGTCAAAGCCCACCTTTTTCCTTGCTGATGATTTTGCTAATGGCCTTTCCACCAAGAAGATGCCGCTTTGGATGATGATGTATTGTATATGTGGCTTTTACAGGAAACCCCTTTTTACCTGTTTTCCACTTTTTTCTCCAGTCTCTGCCTCTCTTTACATTGCTTTATGCACACCCAGCTTACAAACACATGGAAGGTTAGTTGTGTCACATGCATGCATTGGTCAAGACAGGAAGGGACACAACTGCATACATAAATACAAACGTGCTAGTGCATGAAAACTTGCAACCTTGTGTACTCATTAAAAACATTACAAAAAGTGGTGGATTTCAGGTGGAAAGCATACACTGCCGGCCACACCGACCAGAAAGACTCAGACAGTTGTGGGGTTTTGCTTATGCTGGTAAGCAGTCAAGACTGATGAAAAAAATCACTAGGATACTGTCACAACCACACCCTCATTCCAAACATCCACATCCCCTGCCTTCTAACTACTCACGCTTGTCCCTTATAACGCCCCGTCACCTTTTGTTCTCATGCCCTATATCTTCCCGTCAGGTTCACTACACCTCGGGTAGTATTGGTAATGTCTCCTCGAAATTTTCACCAGTAGCCTTCCCTCACAATTCTGTCTGTTCTGTTTTCCCAACAGCTGTTTTGAGCTACATGTTGCCGAGCTCTTTTCTCCACCTGACTTAGATTTTGCGTCGCGACTTTGTACTTATGCCCGGGCTTCGAATAAACAACTCTGCTTGCATTTGTATCCTGAGTATGTCATTACAGACAATAAGTGAAAGGGCATCCTTTAGATAATCCTTGTTCCATCCATCCATCCATCCATTATCTTAACCGCTTATCCTGCTCTCAGGGTCGCAGGGATGCTGGAGCCTATTCCAGCAGTCATTGGGCGGCAGGTGGGGAGACACCCTGGACAGACCGCCAGGCCATCACAGGGCTGACACACACATCCATTCATACATAGGGACAATTTAGTACAGCCAATTCACCTGACCTACGTGTCTTTGGACTGTGGGAGGAAACCGGAGCACCCGGAGGAAACCCACGCAGACACGGGGAGAACATGCAAACTCCACACAGAGGACGACCCGGGATGACCCACCAAGGTTGGACTACCCCAGGGCTCGAACCCAGGCCCTTCTTGCTGTGAGGCGACCGTGCTAACCACTGCACCACTGTGCCGCCCATAATCCTTGTTCATTGAAAAAAATGTACCATGTGTTCGTTGATAATCACAAAAAATAGTTTGACAATTAAAGTACTTCTTATTTCAGATGGCGAAGGAGTTTGCGGACACATTTCCAACAGTCCCTAAAACAGTATTGGTAGACCCTTCAACAAGCAACATGTATCATAACAGAGTGGAGACGGCATCTGCAATGTTGGAGGCCTGTGGTATGTACACTGAAAGAACATATTAAATCCATATTTAAAAAGATTAAGATACATATGGGAATGATATAGACACAAACACACACAAATTAACTATCTGTCTTTATATCTATCTACCTGTCTGTCTGTTCATTTGTAAGGTAAACAGACAATGACAGATAAGATAGATCCCTTAACTCTATAGGCTGAAAGGCCAATCGATGACAGAAACCCTGATCTCAGCGCTATGATAAAGGCAGCATAAGAGTATTAATAAGTAGGCAGGTTGTGTTACTTACTGATCCAGTAGAAAGAATGCCAACTGAATGTCGATTTGGAACCCTCTCAACCCTCTATCGAACTCTGTTTCCCCCGTTGAGATCTCTTTCCCCCTAGCCAGAGCTCGATACAACACTGGGACACTTGATTAGCCCTAACCTAACCTTAAACTTACTCCTCTGGCAGCTTTCCACACCTAGATGCGAGGAGTGGATGTGGCGAGAGAGCTCCTTTCTCCCCCCCCCCCCTTTTATTTCTCCCCAATTGTACTTGACCAATTACCCCACTCTTCCAAGCCATCCCGGTCGCTGCTCCACCTCCTCTGCCAATCCGGGGTTGGTTGGCTGCAGACTACCACATGCCTCCTCTGATACATGAGGAGTCGCCAGCCACTTCTTTTCAACTGACAGTAAGAAGTTTTGCCAGGAGGACATAGCACATGGGAGGATCACGCTACTCCCCCTCCCAGTTCTCCCGCCCCCTGAATAGGCGCCCCGACCGACCAGTGGAGGCACTTGTGCAGTGACCAGGAAACATACCCACATCTGGCTTCCCACCCGCAGACACGGCCAATTGTGTCTGTAGGGATACCCAACCAAGCCGGAGGTAACACTGGGATTCAAACTGCCGATCCCCGTGTTGGTAGTCAACGGAATAGACTGCCATGCCTCCCAGATGCCCCGTGATCTCCTTTCTGAGCGCATCAGGGATAACAGCCCGTCGACTCCTGAATGTGATACCACCTTAGTTACTCAACTCAACTCCTGAGTAGTAGTGTGCGATTTCGATTGGCGTTTCAGCCTTATACCCTGGCCATATTGTAGGATCATTTTGATCAGCCTCTGCAAAGTTTTGTCCTCTTTGGTAGCAGAACGGATCTTCTGGAGACTGTTCTCTGAAATAGGTAAGTGATTTATCATGTTAACAGCCACTATTTCTGCTTCCACTGAACTGACAGTACGCTGTGCTCAGTGTGTCAGCAGGCGACACGTATCTCCCTGGAACACAAACAACATCTACAATGTATTTCTGGATACAGAGCATCATCCTCTGCAGTCTTTTAAGAGTATTTAGTTCCAAGTTTATGGTCACTTTGTACAGTGCCTTTCCTGCCATATGTGTGTTAATGGAACTTCTCCATACTAAACACCATAGTCAGGAATTCCTTCTTGATCTGAGCATAGCCCCATTCCATTTGTGTGGGAGCGCTGCTTGCAAAAGCAACAGGCTTGCCTTTCTGCGCAAGTACAGCACCCAGACCTGCGTCTTAGGCATCACACAGCACTGTCAGGTCTTCCTCTGGGTTGTAGTATTTTAACAGCGATAGTGTTTGCATCGCTGAATGCCTCTGCATGTTGTGCTTTCCATTCCCATATAATGTCTTTGTGTGTCAAGTGTCTGAGCATCTCACAACTGTCTGATAGATATATTCAAAACTTAGAGAGGTCATTCACCATCCCTAACAATCTGAGCATCTTGGGCATCAGTTGGTCTTGGCATTTGTGTGACGGCACTGACCTTCTCCAGGTCTATTCTCAGTCCATCTGACGTTAGCATGTGTCCAATGTAACTGACTCCACTTTGCCCTAGTTGGAACTTGTCTCCATTCAACTTTATTTGCTTTTCTCTGCATCTTGTCAGGAAAAGTCTCAGCTTTTCATCATGGTCACAGATGGCTGCTTCTTGTCTATCACCTTTTCCAGTTATTACCATGTTTTCAGTAAATGAAGTAAATTACGATCTGAGACACCCGTAAAAGATGTGAAATTTAGTTCATGACAGGAGTAATTCAGCAATCTACTCTTCCTGTCCTCCATCTCAATGGTGTTGAAGCAATAAATAATAAAGAAAAAGCAAATATGTTGGCAAAAGAATTCCAAAAAAATTAATAGTTCAAACAATCTAAGTGAGTGTCGATGTGTTTTTCACATTTGAGGAATTAAAAAAGAGCTATAAATCAGGGCAAAGATACCACTTCAGGTAGAGATGGAAATCAACTATTTAAACACACTGGAGGGCTGGTGGTAGAGAAAATGCTAGCCCTAATCAATAAAGTGTGGGAGATTGGTTGTCTTTCTAAGGAGTGGAAATGTGCTGCAGTAATCGCAATTTTGAAACCTGGGAAGGAGCCGCATAACCCTAGTTCTTACAGGCCCATTGCCTTGACCTCTGTATTATGTAAAATAATAGAATGGATGATAACAAACACACTAGTACAGATGCTGGAAAAAAGGGGTTACTTTTTACCATATTAGAGTGGATTTAGGCAGGGGTGCTCAATAATGGACTCTGTCCTGAATCTAGACATTTATATCAAGAAAGCTATAGCAAATAAAGAAGCATTAGTAGCACTCTTTCTTGAGATTGAAAAAGCGTATGACATGCTATGGGAGGAAGGGTTATTGATTGCACTACATGATGCTGGGATTCGAGGAAGAACGTTGAACTGGATTAAGTACTTTATGGAAGTGAGTTATCTGAGGAACTTGAGGTGGAGAATGGAACCCCCTAGGGCAGTGTTATTAGCCAAGTCCTTTTTGACATTGTTGTCAATGTAATATTTAGCAGAGTGGGAAATGAATTTGGTCTTTCATTGTTTGCAGATGATGGGACCATAAGGAAGCGAGGGAAGAACCTCGCCTATCTTTTCACCTGAATGCAGAGCTCTGGAACAGGTGATTGAGTGGGCCAATGATTGGGGTTTCAAAATAGCCATAATCGAAACAAAATTCATGATATTTGGATATTAAAAAAAATGGCCAAACCAGAATCTGCAAATATATGGTAAAACACTGGAAAAAAGTCAAAAACTTTTACGTTTCTTGGAATGTGGTTAGAGGAAAGGATGACATGGAAAGTGCATATAGAGAAATTTAAAGACGGTTGAATCGGTTCAGTCATCAGTTTGATCTTCTTACCTGGATTATTGAGCACGCATCAAGATACTTGACTCATTTCAGTGCACATAGAGAAGGTTTCATTAAAGTGTGAAAAATAATAAATGCACTTAGGTGTGTGGCAGGATCTGACTGGGGGGCAGACAGAGTCTCTGATGATATACAGAGCAATGATTAGTAGGGGTTAAAATCATGAGTTTCATCATGATACAATATATCAGGTCTTTGGACAACGATACGATATTTGCTGATGTCACAAAGTTAGCCATGATATGATTTCGATTCTATTCAGAATCAAAAATTCTGAATAATTTCTGACTAATTTTGATTCTATTCAGGGGCCTGCAATCGATATGAGACAATATCATATGCCTGTTTAACACAATCAGCTAAATTTTTATCAACTTTCAAAAAGCAACTGAAATATTGACAATTTTATTACTGAGCTCTTCCAGACATTTAAATGAAAAACAATCTATTGTTCATCCGTCCATTATCCAAGCCGCTTATCCCAATCAGGGTTGCGGGATGCTGGAGCCTATCCCAGCAGTCATTGGGTGGCAGGCGGGGAAACACCCTGGACAGGCCGCCAGACCACCACAGAAGCAATCGATTGTTTTTGATAAAAATGAAAATAGCCCTGTTGTTCACCATGAAGTGCCACATTTCTCATGTTTACGTGGAAATTTTTTTGTAAGTTAACTTAAAGAGCACTTGATGACCTTTCAGTTATGAACATAAACCATGCACCTCTATGCAGAGGTGTAAAAACCAGGTCCAGAAAGTAAATGTCCAAACCGTGTATTCCAACCATGTTACTAAACTAGCTGATTTCATTAAGTAGTTTTCCCTACCTAGTTGAGGAGTGGTGTTGACTAGAATCTGCTGATGTAGTGCATGAGTGGAGCAAATACATGGTTTGGACTTTTACTTTCCGGACCTGGTTTTTACACCTCTGCCTCCATGTTTCATTAACTTGGATTTACCAGGTTCTACCTGTGTGCTCAGTGGTTGAGATATTGAGCTTTAACATTCTCACATCCTAGGCGTATCTTAAAGATGATGATACGGATCGATGTTTTCACCTAATGATTAGATCAGCTGCATGGCTGATGGATCAGCAGCTCCTACAGTGATTAAAAAACCCAGATACACAGTACAAGCTAAAGCCCTGACAATATGTAGTGGGGGTATTTTGCCCTAATTCCCTACCTGCCCTATCGATAGAAATGGAAGAGGTGCCCTTGGAAATTAGACGATCTAAACTTGGATTGAAATACTTGATAAATAAAAGGACAGGGTCAAACATTTCCAACAAAATGCCTGCTAGATCAACACTGGGAATTCCTTGGAAGAATGAGAAAGGCCAAAACACCCTTTGGAAATAAACTAAAATCTAAGGTGGAGGAAATTGATATTATTAATATTAATATGGGCCCTCCAGTGTGTCGGTCAGTTGTACCATCATGGCTAATCCAGGATCCTGAAGTTGGTCTATGTATACTGAATAATAACAAGAGAAAGTAATTGGGATATAGTCAAGGAAGTGAAGACAGCTGAATGGTGAGGAGTAGAGGTGACAAAGTTGGATGAGTTTAAATACTAGGGGTAAACTGTCCAAAGTAACGGGGAGTGCAGAGGACGGGTGAAGAAGAGAGTGCAGGCAGGGTGGAGTGGGTGGAGAAGAGTGTCAGGAGTGATTTGTGACAGAAGGGTACCAGCAAGAGTTAAAGGGAAGGTTTAAAAGATGGTTGTTTGACCAGCTATGTTATATAGTTTGGGGACAGGGGCACTGACTAAAAGACAGGAGGCGGAGCTGGAGGTGGCAGAGTTGAAGATGCTAAGATTTTTGTTGGGAGTGATGAAGAAGGACAGGATTAGGAACGAGTACATTAGAGGGACAGCTCAGGTTGGACGGTTTGGAGACAAAGCAAGAGAGGAAAGATCGAGATGTTTTGGACATGTGTGGAAGAGAGATGGGAGAAGGATGCTGAAGACGGAGCTGCTAGCAAGAGGAAAAGTCCCCCATAGCAAGGTCCAGGTAAAACTGGAATTCATCCCTCTATGATTCCCACGGCTTTGCCAGTCCAAGCACAGTGTTAACGGTGGTTTCAATCCTTGCATGCTTTCTTTAGCAACTTTTCTAAATCTGTTCGCTCCGTTCGACGAACCCCTCCTACCTCAATCAACAGAAACCAGTTCCTGAATGGACGGTTAGCACTTCTCTCCTGTGCAGTGTTCACTGAACTGTAGAACATGTCTTTGCCTCGTTACTCCATGGCCTCGTGTGCTCCGCAACTATTCGGTGTCACACTCAAATCCGTCTGTGTAGGAACACCATTAAAAACAACTGTTCCATATTGATAGAAGTAGAGCAGCATACTATAACCAGCCTTTTTCGTCCTTTGTCACAAAGGCGACTTCAAGGTATACCAAACAGTCTTTCATTTGCCCTTTACTAAATCTTCAGGGTGTTCTTTTTTTGTTGTTGTCCAGAAATGATTCATAATCATGCATTGATTAAATAGAGGTAAAACAAATGGTCGACACGATTTTAACCACTTGAATAGCTGGAACAAATATTCTTTAATATGTCACAATCTGGCACAATGTCCGCAGAAACAAGTTTGTATATAGATGCTCAAAAAGACTTGTCCTGAATTTAAGATAATGAAAAGCATAAAGAAGTATAAGCATGGAGTTGGGTTGGCAGTGTTATCAGTGGTGTGGTAAAAGCATGCGTGTGTCTGTGTAAGATATGGTGTGGGGGTGTTGTAAGGTGGGAAATCATAATAGTAACTTGGGAAACACAACTGATGCAGTGGAGACGAGAGACAGAGTCCACGTGGTCAGCTTTACATACAGTTGGTAGAAGGGAAGCCAGGTGTATGGCAAGAGGCCTGCTGACCAACCTCCCTCCTGCAAAAAAAGAACAGGAAAATAAGAAGACAGAGGGCAAGGGGTGTCACTCACAATGTTTATCCATCCATCCATCATCCAAGCCGCATATCCCGGTAGGGGTCATGGGATGCTGGAGCCTATCCCAATGTTTATCCTAATATCACCAATTAAGTCCATACAGAAAGTTATATTTTGGTGGTGTTTCTACTTGATGAATTATATTTATGTTTACATTAGAAACTGGAAAACTAGTTACAACCATATATGGCAACCACTCATGCCAATGAACACCCAAATACCACATTATTCTTTATTATGACAGATTGTAAAATGCCTATGGGCATGGGCACAAGCCCATGAATACTGGGATGGCATCCAGTGCTTTACCTGTGCCCTGGTCCATAGGGTTAGTGGTTGTGTCAGGAAGGGCATCCGACATAACATTTTGCCGAATCAGTATGCGGATTGACAAGACCATACCAGATCGGTCGAGGCCCACATTAACAACGGCCAGCATTGGTGCTGTGCCCTCACAGGGTCCTGATGGAAACTGTAAAATCTGCTGCGGCGACCCATGAAAACCAGGGGAAAAGCTGAAAGAGGAAGGACAGATTGTAAAACTGAAATTTCCTTGACCACACAAACAATTTTGCTTCATCTAAGAAGAGTTAAAACCAGAAAACTGTTGGTGAAACATCACAACATAAAGGCTAAGGACATAAGACCTTTTGCTTACTGTAGTTCATAACAGAAAAATTGAAAAACTCCTTTTTCTATTCTCATTGCTAAAGGATTGGTAGACATCCAACTAAGTAGTGCATGACAGAGTTGAAAAGATGGTAAATGACTTAAGCAAAGCAACAGACAGAAAGGGGTTTTGGATAAGGAAGATATGTTTCATCCACACAATTCACTTGCAGTGCACTCGTTTTTGGATGTCCTTAAGGGACTCAGATGTACAATTTCACTCTTGATCTTCTCCTCTGATTTAATAACATTGCAGCCAAAAATACTTTAGGGTGCTGATTAACCCATGAGCAATATTGTGTATTCACTGAAGTCATCTTTGGCTGCATCTGGAATGGTGTCACTTACAGCAAAGTCAGATGTCAGAAATTATATATATATGTATATAAAAAAGGTTGTTGGTAAAGGAAGCTATGTTTCATCCCTATGACTCGTGAATCCAACAGGCTGGACGGGGAGTGGATTTGGGAATTGCCATCTCTGGACATTGGCAGTCACGTCCCAGCGAACATCGTATCGGATATTCGTCAAATGGCTGCAAACAGTCGGCCAAACTTTGCACACTACTACCACATATTCTACATGTGATCGTGAAGTCGACGCGTTTCGCAGACCAGCACAGCGATGCCTCGCATTTGCAGGGAAACATAAAACAAGGCAAACTCTTCGCCAGCTCCGTCCTTGTCGTCCGCTCCCAGGGTTAACGCCGGTATTCGCGAAAGAGACCTAAGACCGGTCGACCATTGGCTGAGGCGTCAGTGGTCGCGCTGTCTCCTCCCGCGCTGCACGTCTGGAGATCATCAGGTGGGTGCGCGCGTGCATTGTCGCTGCGACCGTGTCAGCGGCGCCCCCCCCCCTTCATCCCCCATTGGCGTTCGTCTCAGAACCACGGCCAGTTCCCGAAACCCCACGGGAAGGGGGAGAAACCCCACACACACTTCTGTTTTTTTTTTTGGTTCGTGACGGCGACGTTTATTTTAAACAGCTTTGTTTTGTTTTTTTTTCTCCCGCCGACAAATCTCCGTTACAGAAGCGACAGGCGGTTGCACAGGGTTTGCCACGGGGGGGGGGGGGGGAGAGAGAAATCAATTTGTCTCCCGTTCTCTCTCTCTCGACCCCTCCCCCTTCAATCTTCTGGCAAATCCCCGTCGGTGACTGGAGAGTTGCTCGCAAGGCTTGGGGAAAGACGCAACCAACTCGGATACAAAAAAACAAAACACTTTCGTTATGCAAATATTGATCTGATTGCCAGCAGGTCCTTCCGGCATCAGCCGCGAACGTCTGGTCAGATTTTCTTGCTATCCGTCGAGGTTATCTGGATATCTTTTTTTTCTCACCCCCCCCTCCTCTTTCTCCTCTCTCTCCTCTCTCCTCTTACTTTTACCATCGCTGACGACACGCACTAAGCATCAGGGAGGATCATACGACCTAACCCCTGGTTGGCACCGAAACTGATCGGTAGTATCTTTTATTATTTTTCCCCCCCCTCTCCCAAAAGTAATTTTATTTCGCTCCTGGTCGTAGTCTGCTCCCGAGATCAACATGTTGGACCCGTCATCCAGCGAGGAGGAAGGGGACGAGATAGTGGAAGTGCAACGCAAAGAGGCGACGGCCCCAAAGAGTGGAGGTGCTCGGCTGTCACCCAGCCGAACAGCCGACAGCGGCGGTGCGCTGCAGCCGCCGAGCCGCGGCGGCGGCTGCGGCCGCCCCTCCAGCCCCAGCCCGTCGGTGGCCAGCGACAAAGAGAAAGACGATCTGGAGAAGATGCAGAGGGAGGAGGAGGAGAGGAGGAAGAGGCTCCAGCTTTACGTGTTTGTGATGCGTTGCATTGCATATCCGTTTAACGCAAAGCAACCCACCGATATGGCCAGGCGTCAGCAGAAGGTAAGAGCGCGTGTGAAGATGGAACCCTTAATTGAATGAATTAAGCACACCCCAGGCCCCAAACTCCAAAGCCTGTAACCTAGTCCCCCCCCCCCAAAAAAACTGCTGTGACACAAACCTGCTAGAGCCAACGCACTCTTGCTGTTGGATTCATCAAGGGACTCAAATGCACATTTCTTTTCTTTTTTTTGCTTTGAGATTCAACGCTGATGGAATAAATTGCGGCCAAACACAGTTAAGGGTGCTGATTAACCAATGACCAATATTGTAAACTCACCAAAGTAAAATCTGGTTGCATCAGGAATGATGTCACTATAACTTCACTATGTCAAAAAAAAGCAAAATAAAATGTTGGGGAAAGGAAGATAGGCTACAGTATGTTTGATTTATATGCACCCATATAAATCAAACAGGCTGGATAGAAAGAGTGGAAAATGAGAGATGATGCATGCACAAATGTGTGTATGCATGTGTGTGTATGTGTGTGTGTGTGTGAGAGAGAGAGAGACAGAGAGAGTGCATGCATGTTTAGTGGCTGTGACTGCTGTGGTGGCCCACCCATTGTAGTAGCTCTTGCATAAGTGCATTGCCGCCGGGGATACAAGCATTCCTCTCTGTATACTGCCCCCCTTCTCCTGCTTGAATCAAGCCAAGCTCCTACTAGCACATCCTATAGCACACGGGAGAGAGCTTTCCTATCTGGACTCCATGAGAGTTGTTTCCCTGTGCCTCAACCGTTGTCAGTTATGTGTATTATAGATTGTATTCTGATGAGGAGTAATCGTCACCACATCATAAAAATCCATCTCGTTCTTTTTGACCCATAAATAAATCAAGTCAGTGAACTCCAGCCAAATCTTGTCATTGGTGACTGACAGTGATTCTAGTTTAAGTCTGATCTTTGACAGTCCAGGCTTTATTTCACCGTGGAAGTCTTGTATCTTTGCCATGTTGGCATCCGCCACAGCCAGATTCTAATTATCCTAAAGTGAATACACGTAGATGGAAACTTTGATGCAACATGACGGAGCAGCGCTGTGTAATCCGGCTGCATCCAGTGCCGGGGGTTACAGTTTACCCGTCTCCCAGGAACGCTCCAGTCACACTTTTCACAAGAGCTGATTTACATATAGATTTATGTTGGTTATTTTCCAGCATTAATGGAGAATCTCCTCTCCAAAGGATGCAATCACACCGGATGGGAACGCAATATGACATTGTTCCACAATAGCCAGCAAGGCTTACTGTGAGAGAATCAAGCCTGAAATGAAACATCAACTCACACGTCAAGTTGATATTTCAAACGAAAAGAAAAATCCCCCTCAGAGAAAGTTCAAAAGAAAGACAGCAGCAATTGACATTTAACAGGTAAAGTGGCAGTTGATTTCTATATATTTAGAGATTATTTTCATATTATCCCCCCCCCTTTTTCTCCCCAATTGTATCTGGCCAATTACCCCACTCTTCCGAGCCGTCCTGGTCGCTGCTCCACCCACTCCACCGATTTGGGGAGGGCTGCAGACTACCACATGTCTCCTCCGATACATTTGGAGTCGCCAGCCGCTTCTTTTCACCTGATGGTGAGGAGTTTCACCAGGGGGACGTAGCGCATGGGGAGATCACACTATTCCCCCAAGTTCCCCCTCCCCCCTTGAACAGGCGCCCCGACCAACCAGAGGAGATGTTAGTGCAGCGACCAGCAAACACCCACATCCGGCTTCCCACCCATAGAAATGGCAAATTTTGTCTGTAGGGACGTCCGACCAAGCCGGAGGTAACACGGGGATTCGAACTGGCGATCCCCATGTTGGTAGGCAATGGAATAGACCGCTACACTGCCCGGATGCCTATTTTCATATCCTATAAATATCAACACCAAGGTCTGAAGTCAGCATGTTGCCCAAGTTCTTCCCCCCATGAGAGCACAGGCCTACTTCACATATAGATATATGGAATTAGCTTTGTCAAAAAACAAAAATGAAGTGAAATCCAACCAAGTGTCATCATTCTGCGGTAATGAAAGTAAGTGAAGTGCGTTGTTTCAGTCATATGGACGAGTGACACCCTCTCTGGGTTTCCCGACAAGGTCTTTGGTGAGAATAGAGCCCATCTCAACAGCATAATGACGGTGTCAACATGTTATGTTGGCTTTGTTACCCTCGTGAGCTTCTCCGCTACCCCAGAGAGTTCGTGATGAAAAGCCCCAGACAGTTGGCTGTCACGTGTGGGACTCTCCTTTCAATTCCCCCGTCCTTGTTTTTTCCATGTGTGGGATGGTGCCAAGGTACATTGCTGAACATATCCACACCAGAATCAACAGATTCACAGCAACAATCTCTTGTCCGTGACGACAAAGCTCATTAAAACCGAACAGGATACGACATCACCATCACGCGTATCTCTATATCTTAGTTTTTCAGTGTTCAAGCTGCAATCCCTTTTTTTTTTCTCCTCAAACAGCTGTAATGTGCTGGCGTACCTTTTGCTTTTTCTCACTTTCTGATTTCGAAAGGTGAACGGCTGCTTTCTAGAATCTGCCGTTTGATAGAGGAGGGAGTCAGCCGGCAAGACTTGTCGAGGGCTTGTTGACAGAGGCACACTGTTTGCCACCGCAAACTTTATTGTCACCACTGACAGATCAAAAATCAACATGGGAAGGCTGCCACATGTTTGCCACATGTTTGCTCAGGGTCTATAACCAGACTCATTGAAATGGACTGTTGTCTCTCAGAGGTCCAGTCTTCCATAGCTGGAGCCACCACCCTGCATGTGTTAATCATGTCAGCCATCAGCAGCCATGGGTGTGGTAGCATAATATTTAACAACATTTTTTTTTGTCAAGTCATTTCCTTGAGAGTTGTAGTGGGTCTGTGACTGCAGTGAGTGTGTCACAGCTATCTTTATCACGGCTCAGAAGCCATGTTAGTGTGTGTGTGAGATATGACAGTTCGGAGCGAGAGAGAGAGAGGGAACGAGAGAATAAGACAGAGGTTGCCAGTCATTAAAAGTTTGATACGACGATCCGCGTGCAGCTCTCATGCTCACATGCATTCGCGGCAAGCTTTCCCAGTCAGATGGAAAGTAGGTGGCGTTGCGCTGGGCTAGAGACGCCGTGGGCTGAGGAGAAAAGGGCCTTGTTCTTATTTGGAATCATTCTTTAATGTTCAAAGCTGTCTGACAAAAATCCTAAAGCACTAGGATACCTCTGAGGCTTCTCTGCTTCCTTCCTCTGTCTGCCGTCTGTCATTTTTTTCTCTCAGTTTCTGTTTGGTTGAATTTCTTGCAGGCTTATCTACTCGCTCTCCGAAATGTCTTCAATCCTGGACGGCTTTCCATCTAGTTCGAAAGACCCGGAATCTGTTCTTACAAGTACTGTTAAACTTCCAGTGTAAAATAATGATAATGTAAAATAATAGGCCCTGTGATGGACTGGCGGCCTGTCCAGGGAGACACCCTGGACAGGCCTGCCGCCCATTGACTGCTGGGATAGGCTCCAGCATCCCTGTGATTCTTATCAGGATAAGCGGTTTGGATAATGGATGGATGGATGGATGGATGTAAAATAATAAATAGGCCTGACCGAGCATTCTTGTTGGTCAAATTGACTACGGTTTTGACAGTTCAGGCCCGGTTGAGGCCATTAAAGATAACTAAGCCATTCTTACTGATACAGAGTTAAGACTGGGCTGATGCAAAAATGCAGTTGTTAAATGGTAAATGTTTTATTATTTTCTCTCTTGCAATAATCATGTGCAATTAATTGCATCTTGGCAGCAGCAGTGAAGCAGCGTACGCCACATGCTGTATGGTAGAGTCTTCTCCATCACAACAGAGTGTGGTGAGTGTGCCAAATGGGACAAACAAAACCAAAAAAAGAAAATGTTCTATTCCGTTTTAAATTCAAATTACCTATTTGTGATCTGACATTCAAGTTTTCTATGTATTGCGGCATGATTATTCCAAGCACAGCAATTAATAAGAAAGCGTTTACCATTTAGCAATTGCCTTTTAGTACGTATTGGGTCCTTTCTATCCTTTAACGGACTGATGCTCAAACTCTTTCTGAACACCATCTGCATGTTTGATCTCCAGGCCATGAATTCATTTTAGTCAGTTTTATGGTAGCGACTTGCCCTATTGTCTTTCCATTATACTAAAGCAGGGACACTCTTTCCCCATGAACTATTTAGACCGTGTGTACCTGCCAGGGCAATATGACCAGTTTTACCATTTCCGATACTGTTTGTGGCGGCACGGTGGCACAGTGGTTAGCGCGGTTGCCTCACAGCAAGAAGGTTCTGGGTCCGAGCCCTGGGGTAGTTCAACCTTGGAGGTCGTCCCGGGTCGTCCTGTGTGTGGAGTTTACATGTTCTCCCGGTGTCTGCGTGGGTTTCCTCCGAGTGCTCCAGTTTCTTCCCACAGTCCAAAGACGTGTAGGTCAGGTGAATCGGTCATACGAAATTGCCCCTAGGTATGAATGTGTGTGTGTGTGTGTGTGTGTGTGTGTGTGTGTGTGTGTGTGTGTGTGTGTGTGTGTGTGTGTGTGTGTGTATATGTTGGCCCTGTGTGATGGCCTGGCGGCCTGTCCAGGGTGTCTCCCCACCTGCCGCCCAATGACTGCTGGGATAGCCTCCAGCATCCCCACGACCCTGAGAGCAGAATAAGCGGTTTGGATAATGGATGGATGGATGGATGGATACTGTTTGCGTTTACGTTGTATTTTTAACGTGTTTCACAAAAAAAGTTTTTCCTTAGTCTTGTATCTGAAGCTGTCTGTAGAGAAGCATGTTAACACATTACAATGGCTACAACTTTCTATTGCAGTTATATATCGGATGATAGCTTATCCAGAAATATCCAAATTATGCATGCTTTTGTACTGGATAATTCTTTTGGGATTTTTCTCCCCAATTGTATCCGATCAATTACCCCACTCTTCTGAGCTGTCCCGGTCACTGCTCCACCCCCTCTGCCGATCCGGGGAGGGCTGCAGACTACCACATACCTCCTCGGATACATGTGGCGTCACCAGCCACTTCTTTTCACTTGACAGTGAGGAGTTTCACCAGGGGGACGTAGCGGGTGGGAGGATCACGCTATTCCCCCCAGTTCCCCCTCCCCCCTGAATAGGTGCCCCAACCAACCAGAGGAGATGCTAGTGCAGCGACCAGGACACATACCCACATCCAGCTTCCCACCTGCAAACACGGTCAATTGTGTCTGTAGGGATGCCTGAAAAGCTGGAGGTAATTCCAATGGTTCCTGTTGGTTAGGACTTACCGGGAAAAACAGATTTGCTGCATGGCCTTTCACGTTTACACTAGAGTTACTAAGTGTGGAACAATAAGACTGGATTGTTTCATAGAGAAGAAGCAAAGTCATTGTAGCGAACAAGGAGATCTAGCAAACCAAGCTAATAGAAGACCTTTATCAAACATGCTAGAACAGGGGTTGCTAACCATGTGCCATGGAGAGCCATGTGTATGCAGGTTTTCATTCCAGCTGTACACACCCATGGGGTTTTTTAGCCCTGAAGTTTGTCTCAGAGACCAGCGTAGAACCTGGGTAACCCCTGAATTTAGACACTGACTGGCTAACACTGGTGTCCTTGCAGGCCTGGATGATTGCTCATTGCAAGAGGTAGCCAATAGATGTTAAGAGGAAGGAATTACAAATAACCATCATGCTTTGCTGCTGACTGTCAGATAAATTTCAGGGCTAAAAAATTCCATGGATGTGTATGCACAAATTTGCCCATAGTAACGATTGATACATGAGGCCCCTGGTGTGGCGTCAGGTTGGAATGAAAACCTGCATACACATGGCTCTCTATGGCACATGGTTAGCCACCGCTGTGCTAGAACATCAATAGTTAAAACTCAGGTTCATCTATGTCATTTTGTGATGGGTAAGGGGTTGTTGACACAGATGCACTGGCAACTCACATCATACTGAATGTATCTCTGGGATTCGTAGGGTTCAAACGCTGCTGCAATCGCCAAGTGTCATCATAGTTGTCAGTAAAATCAATGAGCTGTGGATGGTAGCATAATATCTTCTATATTTCATGCATTGTAAGGTGAAATCCATCCTAAAACAGAGTATTACGTGTATTATCTTCAGAAGTGTCAACAGTTGGGTGAAATTTTCATGCATTTAATGCAAGGAATAGTACAAAGAAAGACAATATGGGTTTTGTTGCTATATGAATTTTGGGATTATTTCTTATACCCTTCTTTGACAAAAAAGAGAAGTACCTTTAAATATTTCAGCATTCCGGTTTTTATTAATCAGGTGCAGATATTTCACACTCATGCCTGGGTTGGAAAATATCCTCTACTCAAGTCAAGTCAATTTTATTTGTGTAGCCCAATATCACAAATTACAAATTTGCCTCAGAGGTTTTTACAGTAACACAACAGCCTGTCCTTAGACCCTCGCATCGGATAAGGAACAACCCCCTAAAAAAAAAACCTTCAACAGGGAGAAAAAATAGGAAGAACCCTCAGGGAGAACAACAGAGGAGGGAGCTCGTTCTCTCCCAAGACAGATAACGTGCAATGGATGTTGTGTGTGTACACAATTTACAGAATACCACATTGAAAGAGGATCAAACAAAAGGCCTGCAAGGCCCCTAGTTTGATATGAAATATGTTAACTAGTATCAGTATTACTGCCCCTCTGTACAGTGTGCTTTACAATACCAATTATGTAAGACATGGGAACATGATACCACGTTCTCGCCTTTGTCTTTTATTTATGTTCCTTTTCTCTCCTAATCAGGCCTGGGGGTGGAGGGGGGATTAGTGTGCCCAGGTGAGGCACACTACACAGTAACACAATCAGGCCATCTGTCTGCTTGTTTTCTACACCACAATGGGGGCTCTGATGAATCTGATCCAACAGCCTCTTCTCTGTTCTCCACTCTTCCTCTGTTGATCAACACCTTTTTTCCCCTCTCATCCTGCAATGGTTATTTATTTGGCTTCTTCAATTATTCACCATCCAAATTGTTGTTATTGCCAACCACAATAAATGTACAAGAATTTGCTGAAGTCCCGTTAACACAGACACTCTGGAACAACTTGCAGAATTTCCCTGCATTTCATGGTGCAAGGAAAAAGCGTTCCCATATCTACGATGTCATACACAGTGCAAACCACTTCACACATCAGTATTCAATATGCAGTAATTTATGTCCACATAAGCATGGTTGCAGCTGCAGAGAGAAGAATGGTGACTAGATGGGCTTTGATTCAGTCCACTATTTGGCAGTTGCTCAATACAACTATTTCTGCTAATTCATGGGTGATGTGATGGTTTTCATGGGGTCAGCCCTATGTTCCCTCAGCTTTATGTTCCCTCATGAGTTGATGTAGTTAGGTTAAGGTAGGGTGAGGAAACATGGGCTGAGGAACATAGGGCTGAGGGAACATAGACATGCTCCCATTTTCATTACATATTGGTAAAGACAAAGACTAGGCCTGGTTTTGTGGCATTGGTGAAGTTGCTACAAAATAAAGAAAAATAATTTCTTAAGTTTTCTGAGGACTCTGGCAATCATGGTCCCAAAGCTTTGTGTTTCTTCAGACTGCTTTTTTTCTCATTATTTCCTCAATTAATTTTTGTTGTAATACTACATTGACATTAAATAGCATTAAAGCCATCTGGTCAATAGGAGTGTAAAGTCTATTAAATTGTTCCTCCATATTTAGTGTGCTGTAATGGGGTAAACAGGATTTTAAAGCTTCTTTTTGCCAAATTCAAAGATGCATTATTCAAACTATCAGTCTTCTTCCATGGTGAAAACTAAAGCAATTGCAGGAAAAGTGGGAAACTGAGTTGGTAATACATGGCTAGGTGAGTCAGACTTGGATCATGGTTCATACAGAAAAGAAACTGATGAAATTCTTACTGTTGCGAGTGGGAATTGGTTTCAACATTTGGCCTGCTGCCTGTCCAGCTTTGTCCACTGGCCAAACCACCAGCAACTCCAAAAGCGGCTGTCTATAATTTTCCTTTCATTGAGGTGGTCCTTGCTCGTCCATTAGAATGTGATACCACTTTGAGTTGGTGGAGGACATTATTAAGATCTTCAAGTCAATGATTCCTACATTCATGCACAAGGAGAGTGTCATATTCGTGGGACAAACGACTGGATCCTCTGTCATTTGCGGTAGGAGTGGTACCCTGTGCCTGCATGGTGTTTTTCGTGTTAAAGCTATTTCATGGCCAAAAAAATATATGGGGTTTCATGGACGTGGAGGGGTAGTCTGCATATAGGTTGAAATGTAACAGAGAGCCTCCTAGATCTGTATGTAAAACTACAACCACTGGGTGAAATCGCAGAGAATTTGCTGTACACACAGGAATGTCAGCAGTGCTGGGCGATACAGTGTGATAAAGTACTTGTGTTACTTACTCCCAAACTCTAGCCTTAAATTATTGGCTGGTTAGTAAGGACTGTTTTTGGTGGCATACATGGCAAGTGGCAGAGAGTCATTATGAGACTGGCAAAACTTACGTGTCAAACAGAGGGCTGGGGGCTGTTTTGTGATAGAAGGTAGTGAAGTGTGGACCATCAAGTGCTGTACATCAGCAGTAAAGCTTTCCCAGCATGAGGCTTAGTACAGTACTGTGGAGAAAAGTGTATCTACCTTCTATCTTGCCTTTTTTTCATTTTGTGTTGCCTTCCCATTTTGTTTTGAAATTAAAACTTACTTGAAATACTTTGAAATACTTCCCTGTCTTGTCATTTCAGTTCCTGGCCGTGCCTTTGCCACCAGTAAACCCAGAGTTTTCCACACCTGTTCCCCATTCCCTGATTAGCGCCTCAGCATCTATACTCCCATGGGTTCCCTGTGTCCTTGCCAGATTTTCTAGTGTTTTGCTTCCTAGTTTTTCAGCATTTTCTCCTTGTGAACTTTTGCCTGACCTGCCCGTGTTGACTCTGCCACCTGATCTTTGGACTCCGTGTTTGCTGCCTGCTCCTTGTCTGCTCTGTTGCCTGTTTTTGGACTGACTTCCCAGTAACCTGAACTGTATCTGAAACTGTTTATCCGCCTGCCTGCTCCCTGTCTGTGTGATTGCATAACATTCTGATTTCCTGGTGTTCTGACCTCTGCCTGCCTTTATTCATTAAACCAAGTGTTACTGTATCATCCTATCTATGAGTCCTACGTTTTGGTCCTTCCTGAGTTCGTAACAAAACAATCTGGCCAACATGGACCCAGCGGACACAGACGAACTCCGCCAGACTTTCGCCAATCATGGCATTCTTGTGGGCCAACATGATCAGATTCTCTGCGAAGTGGTGGGGGTACTCCAGAGCCTGACAACCAATGTCATCCGCATTGGAGCCTAACTCGACCATGTCCCCGCTCAGCTCTCCCCGCCACAGCACAGAGCTCAACCCAATCCTCCCACTCTGGCGCCCGTTCCAGCTACGCCAGCTCCCCAGAGAGCCCCAGATTCCCTCACTGGAACATTACACTGGAGACCTGGGTACCTGCAGGGCTTTCTTCATGCAGTGCCAGCTTGCTTTTGATCAGCAGCCACTCATCTATAGCTCAGATAAGTCTAAAATAGCATATATTGTGGAGTTACTTAAAGGCAGTGCTTTAGACTGGGCATCAGCAGACGGGAGAGTCAGTCTGCCATAAATTCCTCTTTTGACAATTTTGTAGCTGAAATGAAAAGTTTTTGACCACCCTGTCCGGGGAAGGGATGCTGCCAAACGCCTCCTTGCAGTGCCCCCATAGTACAGCCGAATATACCATTGAATTCAGAACTATTGCTGCTGACTCTGAGTGGAATGATGAAGCACTTCAGGGGACTAGTGAAGGATGAGTTAGCTGCTCGGGACGATTATGCTGTCCTTGATTCTTTGATTTTCCTTGCCATCAGACTGGATAATTGCCTTTGTGAGTGACTGTTGCCCCAGTCCACATCTCGCTCCTTTAATGCCCCCACTTCTCAGGGAGAAGAACCCATGCAGTTTGGTCGAGCCTGCCTCTCACCTACTGAACGTCACCAGAGGATGGAGGCCGGAGAGTGCATCTACTGCAGTCAAGCTGGCCATTTCCTTGCTGCCTGTCCCCGCCGGCCAAAAGAGTAGGCTTGCCAGTTACAGTAGAGGTTCTGGTGAGCTGGACTACTTTTCCTTCTGTCCCCCGACCCAGGATGTAGCTGTAGGCTACACTCTGCTTGGCACCAACAGTCCCTGCCACTGATTGCCTTAGTAGACTCCGGAGCTGATGAGAGTTTCCTGGACATTAATCTAGCCAAAGAAGCCATTATTGTCCTTTAGCTGCCCCCCTTAATGCTAATGCTCTCAATGGCAAGCTCCTCTTCCAGGTCACTCATCGCACCAAACCCATGCAGCTTATCCTCTCTGGTAACCATCGTGAGATCATCCGGTTTCACCTTATCTCCTCTCCTCAAGTCTCGGTGATTTTGGGGCACTCCTGGCTTGAGACACACAACCCCCACATTGACTGGTCCATCAACAAGGTAGTCAGCTGGAGCTCCTTTTGTCACACCTCGTGCCTGCAATCTGCCCTTGCCCCTACAGAAATCTATTTCAGATTACACCTTCTGCATAAGATATAGTCCACCTGTATGCACCTTCCTCCACCCTTATACGTCCCCCTGTTCCTCCCTCATCTTGAAATACGTATTCACCACAGCCATTTCCATTCTTTTCGCAAAATCCACCGCCATCTGTCCTTCCACATTCCTCTCCTTGACTCTGTACCTACCCGTCACCTCCTCATCACCTCGGTTCCCTTCACCAACATGCCCATTGAAGTTCGCTCCAATCACCACTCTCTCCTCCTACACCCTCCACCACTTCATCCAACTCACTCCAGAATTTTTCTTTCTCTTCCATCTCACACCCAACTTGTGGGCCACATGCACTGACAGCATTCGTCATCACACCTTCAATTTCTAGCTTCATGCTCATCATCACTCTGTCCAACATTCTTCACTTCCAATGCACTCTTCCTTCAGGGTTACCCCGACCCCATTTCTCTTCCCATCCACACCATGGTAGAAGAGTTTGAACCAACCTCCAGTGCTACTGGGCTTACTGCCCTTCCACCTGGTCTCTTGCACACACAGTATATCTACCTTCCTTCTCTCCATCATATCAGCCAGCTTTCTCCCTTTACCAGTCATAGTGCCAGCATTCAAAGTTCTGACTCTCACCTCCACACTCTTATCCTCTTACTCCTCCTCTCCTGCTGCTTCTGAACATGCCCTTCCCCTCTCCTTCTCCTTTGCCCAACAGTAGCATAGTTTCCACCGGCACCCTGCTGGCCAACAGTACAGGTGGCGGTCATTGGTAACCTGGGCCTTGACCAATCCAGTATGGAAATCTGATTTATGATCCGCATATTTGATCTGGCAAAGGTTTTACATGGGGTGCCCTTCCTGAAGCAACCCTCCCCATGCACTGGCTTGTGCATTCCCAGTGGCTTGGTTCTGTCTGTTTGATTCACATATCATACTGATTTCCTGGTGTTGTCCAATTTCCCCTCAGGGATTAATAAAGTATTCCAATCCTGATTCTGATTCTGGCCTCTGCCTGCATTTATTCATTAAACCAAGTGTGGCTCTATCATCCTATCTGAGAGTCCTGCATTTTGGTCCTTCCTGCATTCATAACATGACCAACCTGGACCCAGCGACACAAACGAACTCCGTCAGGCTTTCACCAACCAAGGCATTCCTGTGGGCCAACACAATCAGACTCTCCTTGAAGAGGTGGGGGTACTCCAGAACCTGACAACCAATGTCACCTGCCTTGGAGCCCAACTTGACCACATCTCTACTCAGCTCTCCCCGCCACAGCCCAGAGCTGAACCCAGTCCTCCTGCTCCACTGCCCATTCCCGCTCCGCTAGCTCCCCAGCCCAGAAAGCCCCAGATTCCCTCTCCTGAGCAGTACACTGGAGTCCTGGATACCTGCAGTGCTTTCCTCATGCAGTGCCAGCTTGCTTTTGAGCAGCAGCGACTCACATAAGTCTAAAGATAAGTCTAAAATAGCATATATTTTAGCACTACTGAAAGGCAGTGTGTTAAATTGGGCATCAATCTGAAGTGTTACTGATGCTCAGTTACATCATTTATTTAATAAATTAAAATAAATTATTGACAGCTGATGATTGCTTATGGCATGAAACAGGCTTGTTCTGTCTCATAAAGAATTTACTTGAATCACTGGATTATTTTGCTCCTTATTTGTTGAGCACTTTTCCTATTGCTGAGTGTTTCTTTTGACAAAATTATATATATGTATATGTGTGTGTGTGTGTATGTGTATATATGTATATATATGTGTATATACAGTGCATCCGGAAAGTATTCACACCCCTTCACTTTCCCCACATTTTGTTATGTTACAGCCTTATTCCAAAATGGATTAAATTCCTTTTTTTTCTCTCATCAATCTACACACAATACCCCATAATGACAAAGTGAAAAAGGTTTTGTAGAAATTTTTGCAAATTTATTAAAAATAAAAAACTGGAATATTGCATGTACATGAGTATTCACACCCTTTGCTATGACACTCAAAATTGAGCTCAGGTTCATCCTATTTCCACTGATCATCCTTGAGATGTTTCTACATCTTGATTGGAGTCCACCTGTAGCAAATTCAATTGATTTGACATGATTTGGAAAGGCACACACCTGTCTATATAAGGTCCCACTGTTGACAGTGCATGTCAGAGCAGAAACCAAGCCATGAAGTCAAAGGAATTGTCTGTGGACCTCCAAGACAGGATTGTATCGAGGCACAGGTCTGGGGAAAGGTTCAAAAACATTTCTACAGCTTTGAAGGTCCTGAAGAGCACAGTGGTCTCCATCATTCGTAAATGGAAGAAGTTTGGATTCACCTGGACTCTTCCTAGAGCTGGCTGCCCAGCCAAACTGAGCAATCGGGGGAGAAGGGCCTTGGTCAGGGAGGTGACCAAGAACCCGATGGTCACTCTGACAGAGCTCCAGCGTTCCTCTGTGGAGATGGGAGAACCTTCCAGAAGGACAACCATCTCTGCAGCGCTCCACCAATCAGGCCTTTATGGTAGAGTGGCCAGACGGAAGCCTCTGCTCAGTAAAAGGCACATGACAGCCCGCTTGGAGTTTGCCAGAAAGCACCTAAAGGACTCTCAGACCATGAGAAACAAGATTCTCTGGTCTGATGAAACCAAGATTGAACTCTTTGGCCTGAATGCCAAATGTCACGTTTGGAGGAAACCAGGCACCTCTCATCACCTTGCTAATACCATCCCTACAGTGAAGCATGGTGGTGGCAGCATCATGATGTGGGGATGTTCTTCAGCGGCAGGAACTGGGAGACTAGTCAGGATCGAGGGAAAGATGAATGGAGAAAAGTACAGAGAGATCCTTGATGAAAACCTGCTCCAGAGCGCTCAGGACCTCAGACTGGGGCAAAGGTTTACTTTTCAACACGACAATGACCCTAAGCACGCAGCCAAGACAACGAAGGAGTGGCTTCGGGACAAGTCTGTGAATGTCCTTGAGTGGCCCAGCCAGAGCCCAGACTTGAACCCCATTGAACATCTCTGGAAAGACCTGAAAATAGCTGTGCAGCGACGCTCCCCATCTAACCTTGCGGAGCTCGAGAGGATCTGCAGAGAAGAATGGGAGAAATACCCCAAATATAGGTGTGCCAAGCTTGTAGCTTCATACCCAAGAAGACTTGAGGCTTTAATTGCTGCCAAGGGCACCTCAACCAAGTACTGAGTAAAGGGTGTGAATACTTATGTACATGCAATATTTCAGTTTTTTATTTTTAATAAATGTGCAAAAATTTCTACAAAACCTTTTTCACTTTGTCATTATGGGGTATTGTATGTAGATTGATGAGAGAAAAAAAGGAATTTAATCCATTTTGGAATAAGGCTGTAACATAACAAAATGTGGGGAAAGTGAAGGGGTGTGAATACTTTCCGGATGCACTGTATATATGTGTGTGTGTGTGTGTGTGTGTGTGTGTGTGTATATATATTATCCTGAACCACAGGCTTTGAATGTTCTACTCCCTATTTACTTCCAAATCCTCATGTGCTCCAGCAAAGTGCTTCAAGCAAT
Organism: Lampris incognitus; assembly: GCF_029633865.1. Classification (NCBI taxonomy): domain Eukaryota; kingdom Metazoa; phylum Chordata; class Actinopteri; order Lampriformes; family Lampridae; genus Lampris; species Lampris incognitus. The sequence continues at coordinate 136,012,696 of NC_079212.1, forward strand.
AAAAATAAGAAAGCCAATTAGAAATTATGCCAGGAAGATAATATGGAAATACAACATACGTAGGAGTTTGTATATATGTGTGTGCATTTGTGTATGAGTGAGTTTGTTAATTTGTGCAGGTTTTACTGTGGAAGCAGTTCAGTAGCCTGTGCATAATTTATGGAGATAATTGTGTAGGTAGATAATGATGAAAGGCTTGTCAGCTGGTCCACTGTTTGTATATTTGGAGACTCTTGCACATGTGCTCACAGACACATCGCAGTGATGCACATATAGCATATGCATGAACAAATACGGTCAGCAGATACATACGAGTCACTCCGGTGGGTTTTTTTTGTCCTCTGCCACATGCACTTTAAAACCCATGAGAGCAGGCTTAATCAAGGCATTGACTCTTCATGTCAACCTGATCTTCTGCAGCTCTGACAGAAGCCATAGCAATTAGCACAACAAACCCACAGCTTTCAAGACTCCTGACCAGAACTATTGTCAAAGAGGGCAACTTGTTGCCTCATGTACATTGGGCTAGGGTAATTGGTGACTCAGTATCAGCAATAAGTCATCCATCGGCTATGTGTATAAATGCATATATAACAAAATTGGGGGAAAAAAGCCCAAAATACAGGATCCTTGCCAACTTTCAGAGCCATTGCAGTGTTCTTATTGTTGTGCTGAATCTAACCAAATTAAACTGACCTGCACAATTTATTTTTATGAAAAGTTTACCCCAGCTAGTGGCGATATACATGATGTATGGTTCATGTACATGTGGTAAAGATCATTTGCTGCCAGTGCCAACAATATTTTCTTTATGGATGTTAAGAATACACTGTTAATAATTCTCACTGGGAAATACCCCCGTTCAATCAAATTTCCAAAACTCCCGACTATGATTCATATCATAGCTTTCTCTAAAGATTAATTTAATAGGTCACTTCTAACTAGTGCTTAATTGCTCAATTGGCTGTATAATCATTAAATAATTATCCATTCCAAATTCCATGTAGCCCCCCCCCCATAAAAAATCCTCTCCAAAATGAAAAAGATGATTTCAAGCCTCATATAGAAAAACAGGACACAAAGTTTCGTTGCTGTACCCACCATGTGAGAAAATGGCTCCCCAGTTACCAGACCTTCGTTGATATTATTGGGCAGCCCAAATTACTGCAAAAATGTTTTTATTTGAAGACCACTTCTACAACAAAGTTTTTCTCCTTCATTACATACTGAAACTCAGCTCCCCTGAAGAATCTGCTGAAAAACCCTCACACAAAAACCTTTTGTTCAAACTACAACACTGGTCTGGTTTAAAGTTCAGAAACACTTGAATACAAAATCAACTGTATCATGTTTCACCCCAATACGGGCTCATAAGGGTTATGGGCTGAAAACTGCTTTAGAAAGATTATAGATGTGTACAGAATGATGAGGGCGGTCCTTTGTCCTTTGAAAACTTGTAGGGAAAATATGCCAGCAAGACGCTTATTGAGATTTACCAATTAGGATATGCTGCAATTCATGGAATCACTCATCTGAAAAGCTTCATTTGTCTACATTGGGAAAAAGTGGTATTACAACAATTAAATGGTCATGTCCTGTAGTCCTTCATCCATCCATTATCCGAACCACTTACCCTGCCCTCAGAGTTGCGGGGATGCTGGAGCCTATCCCAGCAGTCATTGGGTGGCAGGTGAGGAGACACCCTGGACAGGCCACCAGACCATCACACACACACACACACACACACACACACACACACACACACATTCATACCTAGAGGCAATTTAGTATGGGCGATTCATCTGACCTACATGTCTTTGGACTGTGGGAGGAAACCAGAGCTCCCGGAGAAAACCCACGCAGACACGGGGAGAATGTACAAACTCCACACAGAGGACAACCTGGGACGACCCCCGAGGTTGGACTACCCTGGGGCTCGAACCCAGAACTCTCTTGCTGTGAGGCAACCGCGCTAACCACTGTGCCACTGTGCCGCCGTAGTCCTTTATATAGAAGATAATTACATTTCCATGGAGTCTTCTGGGGGTAAGTGATTGGCCTGGTAATGATTATACATTTAGAAAAGAAGCATGGGAATCAATTCACTATGAAGCTAAAAATAAAACCAGACCGTTGATAAGAGACTAAAAAGCTTTTACAGTATATGCATCAAGATCATGCACACCTGCATTACTTCATACTTACTGCATTGCGTCGATAGTAATAAGACAGACTGCCGTATGTAATGTAACAGAAATAGAAACACTCTTTCACTGTCTATAGAGCTGTCCAGAGAGCCATAAATGTTGGCATAAGGTTATTATCACAGTGTACAATATCTGAAGAAAATCTCAAAAGTCCTGGGTTCGAACCCCAGGCCGTTCCAGTTTCTTTCTGTGTGGGGTTTGCATGTTCTCCCCATGTCTGCGTGGGTTTCCTCCCACCATCAAAAAAGACATGCATAGGGGCGCCCTGGTTGCTCACCTGGTAGAGCGCGTACCACCTGCATTCGAATTCGGCCTGGACCCTTTGCTGCATGTCATCCCCTTTCTCTCCCCCACCTTTCCTGTTGCTCTCTCGACTATTGCTATCAAATAAAGGTGGAAAATGCCACAAAAAAAACCTTAAAAAAATATTTGCATATTAAGGGGCGGCACGGTGGCACAGTGGTTAGCACGGTCGCCTCACAGCAATAAGGTCCTGGGTTCGAGCCCCGGGATAGTCCAACCCTGGGGGTCGCCCTCTGTGTGGAGTTTGCATGTTACTCCTGTGTCTGTGTGGGTTTCCTCCGGGTGCTCCGGTTTCCTCCCACAGTCCAAAGACGTAGGTCAGGTGAATCGGATGTACTAAATTGTCCCTAGGTGTGTGTGTGTGTGTGTGTGTGTGTGTGTGTGTGTGTGTGTGTGTGTGTGTGTGTGTGTGTGTGATGGTCTGGCAGCCTGTCCAGGGTGTCTCCCTGCCTGCCGCCCGATGACTGCTGGGATAGGCTCCAGCATCCCGGCGACTCTGAGTAAGGATAAGCAGTTTGGACAATGGATGGATGGATGGATGCATGTTAAGTTAATACTCCTGCCTGTGCCCCTGAGCAAGGCAATGGAAAGAAGAACTGGAGTTGGTCCCCGGGCACTGCAGCTTCCCATTGTTCCTATACAATAGGATGGGTTAAATGCAGAGAACACATTCATCGTAACCTGTACAATGACAAAAAATAAAGAGGCTTTCTTTTTTCTTTCTTCTTCGTTCCCTTTCCTGATGAATAGCCAACAATATGAAAATGGTTTCTTTAAACCCTCTCCATGCCAGCCACAATGGCACTGTAGGTATAAATCTGAAAGACCAGCTGTTCATCACTGGTTAAAAGGTTCATCAGTTAGTTTGGCTATGTAAAAACATGCTATTGAAAAAAGCCAGACATACTAATGATAATTTGGGGAAAAACTGGATGAATCATAGAGGATGAATAACTGAGAGGAATAATCACCATCTGAAGTGAATGACCACATCATTGTACCTTTTGTGACGTCTTGTAAAATCTTGTGTCTTCATCTTATACCTTTTTGATTTCATTCTGTTAGCTTTTTTTTTGTGGTTTTTATGTGTTGGACAGGGAGGTGAGAGGTGTAGTTGTACTTTTGTCATAATAGCCGTGCTTTACTTGTCTTTGTTTTGGACGTGAATCTTGAATTTCCCGAAGATTTATTAATGATAAATAAAGCACTCACATAAAACTCATTATTTCAGGAAACAGACCGTTAGATTAAGTGATTTCAAACATCTTTAAAACATCTATAACATACCACATGTAGTTCAGTAGAAATACTAAAAAAAAAAAAGAAAAAAAGTTTTTTATCTCTGACAGTTTAAATATGTAGATACACAAATGCATATTATGGTTGCTGTATTTTTAATAAATAAGTAATTAGGAGGTTTCAATTAGGCAGGAACTGATTCAAAATTTGGCAGAAACAAGACAAAAAAAATTGCTGTAGACAGTTGTTCTCTTAAGTGTATGGATATTCTACTGTAGCAATGCCTCATTTAGTCTCTAGTGAATAGAGGTTGTTAGTGTATTGCACTCTAAACCCTTTCTTGTTTGCAGTAATGAAGGACAGGTTGGCGGATGAGATCAGGCAGGAGTCTCTGTGGACTATGATGTTCGCAGATGACATTGTGATCTGTAGTGAGAGCAGGGAGCAGGTTGAGGAGAGCCTGGAGAGGTGGAGGTATGCACTGGAGAGAAGAGGAATGTAAGTCAGTAGGAGCAAGATGGAATACATATGCGTGAATGAGAGGGAGGACAGTGGAATGGTGAGGATGCAAGGAGTAGAGGTGATGAAGGTTATGAGTTTAAATACTTGGGATCAGCTGTCCAAAGTAACGGGGAGGGCGAATGAGAGGTGGAAAAGAGAGTGCAGGCAGGGTGGAGTGGGTGGAGAAGAGTGTCAGGAGTGATTTGCGACAGAAGGGTACCAGCAAGAGTTAAAGGGAAGGTTTACAAGGTGGTTGTGAGACCAGCTATGTTGTGTTGTATGGTTTGGAGACAGCAGCACTGACAAAAAGACAAGAGGCGGAGCTGGAGGTGGCAGAGTTGAAGATGCTAAGATTTTCCTTTGAAGTGATGAAGAAGGACAGGATTAGGAATGATTATATTAGAGGGACAGCTCAGGTTGGACGGTTTGGAGACAAAGCAAGAGAGGCAAGATTGAGATGGCTTGGACATGTGTGGAGGAGAGATGCTGGGTATATTGGAGAAGGATGCTGAATATGGAGCTGCCAGGAAAGAGGGAAAGAGGAAGGCCAAGGAAGAGGTTTATGGATGTGGTGAGGGAGGACATGCAGGTGGTTGGCATGACAGAGGAAGATGCTGTGGTGACCCCTAACAGAAGCAGTCGAAAGTAGTAGTAGTAGTAGTAGTAGTAGTGTATTGCACTCAGATATAGCTACAATATAAATAACCTGCAAATTACTTTTGGTCTTCAACGTATTCCCGGCGGGGGTGGGTCTTGGTCCTTGTCTTGGTCTTGACTAAAAACAATCTTGCATAGGGCTAAGTATTTAATAAAAGCTGGTTAACTTTTCTAGGTTCATCACGCAGCTCATTACGCGTAATGCAACAACTGCTGCTATACACAGATCTGTCCATAAAAAGTACTTATGAACTATTTGAAAAAATAAAGTGGCATTTGGTACTATCAGAATTCAAGAGTGGTGCAGACCTGTCATATATGACTGCACATAACAGCTCCATTAGTCAACTACATCTTTCGAAGTGGTCATAGTTCCAAGGCCAGATTAAAGTAACATGGGCCCCGGGGCTATGAGTTTTTTAACAATCACTTAAGACTGCAGTTTTATTTTATGACACAATGAGATGTTTGATGATGGATAAATGTCTAAGTGAGTGAAGGCAAATAATAGAACGGTCTGGTAAATTCAGAAGATCACTTCCCTTTACTGTAATGCAGCATTTAAAACCAGGAAAAGATAACACTTATGCCATATCACCAAATCTAAGGCGTCACTTGCATGTCTGGGCATCTGCAAACAGGGAGCGGAGGATGGAGCGGGCGACATTCAACCAATGATAAGGATGCACTGTATTGCCTAGGTGCAAGTTTCGAGAAAATAATTCATTCAATTTTGAATTGTCCGTTAGCCCACCACTAACATTTGAGTCTCGTCTCGTCTCGTCAACGAAAGTAAAAATAGATTTAGTTTTTATTTTCAAAGATCAGTTTTCGTGATGTCAACGTCACGGGAAAAAGGTCGTTAATGCATATTTTTTGTTAAACATTTTGTTAACGAAATTAACACTGCCATAAAGCGCTTGCTGCAAATTAAACACATTGGTTTGGCATTTGGAGATGGCAATAAAATAAACAAGTTGCCAGTGTGTGTGGGATAATGTGAGCAACATGAATTCATGATACATCCTGGCTGTATTAATTAATGCACTAAATCATCACGAGTCATGCATTAGTGAAGCATTTCATTAAGTATGTGATTATTTGTGCCCTTATTATAAAGTGTCACAGGCACATTAATGCTAATGCAAGGCAGCTAGACTGGGACAGACGGTTATAAATACCGTAGTTAGCCTAGCACCACAGCCAATGTTAACTAGCTTACTCAAATTCATAACTGTCTGGAATTGCGCATAATAATTGCTTTGCTAAACTCGCTAAGACCTAGCTAGCTGGATACCTAACCTGTCGAGGCAGGTGGTGATTCTGCCAGTGTCCTCGACGTCGTCGTGGTTTCACTTGAGCAGTTTTCAGCCTCGGAGTCAGGGTTTGCAGCTCTGAAATATCCAGTCAGTTTGAGGATTTTTCTTAATAACTGTGACTCCCACTGCTCCTTCTCTCTTTGGTTTTCCCTTTTTTGAGCTCCACTTTCACATTTCTTGTTTCCAGACATGTTTTTTTTTTCCCAGACAGCAAGTTTCAAGCAGCAAGCAAGTTGAGTGGTAACGTTATTGTTGTGTACAATTGAAAAACAGCAAGTCATTCATTGGACAATAATGACAGCCTTGACAGGCACGTCATACATGTGATTGGTAGCCTAATGTCGCTGTCAGACCCGTCAATCAGCGGGTCTGACATTTTTATTTGTCAGATATTAAGCACCCCCCCGCCACACACACACACACGCGCACACACACACACTCACACACGGGAGTACAGACACAACACCCTAAGCCTTGTGCCCTCACATTGTCGGGCCCTGGGGCTTGAGCCCCGATAAGCCCTTGCATTAATACGGGCCTGAGTAGTCCTTAAATCAATAAACTAAAAAAAAAGTGTGTGTGTGTGTGTGTGTGTGTATTTGTCTAAGTTAATATAAATGTAAGGTTTACACATAAATATTGCATAAGCACATTTACATTATTTTTTGATATCCTACTGTACCTTGAAAATTAAAATGTATATATGTATTTGAATTTGGCAAGAAATGTGCTTTGGTTTCTCAACATGGACATTGCATTTACTTTTAGATCCTTTTTTTCTGCATTTCTTGATGTGAAGGTAGTGCTGCCTCATAAGCTGTTCAGCTTCTTCCAAAGCTTTTCTTTATATACTTGTTTATTTGCACACGACACTCAAAATGGGTCAAACTCATCTGATCTAATACTTATTTACTATTCGAGATGATAACTTGGCTGTGCACGTACACTGGCATTCAGTTTATATACAAGTGGCGTTCAACATTCAAGGCACAAGTAGGAGAACAAACGTGGGCAGATGTCGGATGGATCCTGGACGGGTTTCTCATGTATGCATCTCTCATGAGATCAGTTTTTTAGAGAAAGTTGCTAGAATGTTCTTGCACGAGGCCTAGTTTGCTGTCTTTTGTTCTTGTCTGATTCACTTCATTGATCATTGGCTGTTGTGTGGTTTGAAAGCAACACCTGTGTGTTACCAAGCCGGTGTGAGCTGACTAATAAGAGTGCTGAGTGGGACAGGGCTGCACGAGACCAGCCAAGCGTTTGAATGCTCACAGGAAATAGGCTTTGTTGCTACAGTAACTCCTTTAAACGCATTAAAAAATGTGCCACAACCCTCTTCTCTCTCTCTCTCTCACTAATGGCACACAACTAGCCCACAGTTGTTCTGAGGTGGCCGGTTTGACTCCTTCCTAGGGAACCCTTCTTTTAATTCCCTTTGTGGGTGCAAAATATTTCAAGAAAAAGCCGCTTTCTGACAGTCTTCTCAAATTTATTTATCGAGATACAACAAGAACGGTTATCTTTGTGAAAGATGTAGATGCAAGATCATTTTTTTCTGTACAAATTGATAGTCTGTGAAAAGCCGCTTTGAGCCGAAAGTGTAGCAGGCCGTCAGGCTGGTGGGGCCTGTTAGTACCCATCACTCAGTGACACAGGCAGATCTTCATGCTATCTGCCCTCTGTTTACTGATGACTTGAAGTAACCCCTGATCTGACATTTGTAGATTAGTGAAATTTACCCAAGCTTTGCAAGTGTGTATGAACATTAATAAAAGACTAATTGCCAGAAGTCAGTCACATACGATAGCTCTGACTCAGTGTTACAATGCCTCTAATTCCTCTTTTAACACAAAGTACCATATATCTATCATATGTAATTTATATATATAATAAATTATATATAATTTATTCATATATAATGATATATGTATCCATCCATTATCCAAACCGCTTATCCTGCTATCAGGGTCACGGGGATGCTGGAGCCTATCCTAGCAGTCCAGCATCCCCAATCATTATATATAAATAAATAATCGTTATTATTGTTTATTATTATAATGTATTTTTAGGCTTAGATGAAATAATATAGATAAGAATAAAAACCGAGGCTATACATATTGCAAAAAGTCACTTCACTCTGGGGTAAATTCTTACATTACTTTTCAAAACGTAGGCATTGCTGCATTTTAAAATAAATAATGCCTTATTAAATTATGGCATCGGGCAAAAAAAAAAAATCAAGGCAAAGTCCAGCGGACATTTCAGATTGTTGAGATTATTTTAAGGCAACAAACAGAAGCTTTTCCAGCCCCAAGTCTTAAGTGTTTACAGTCATGTGTAATAAGCATTCCCTGTGATGTGCTGGATTTAATTTTGCAGTTTTGATTAATTTAAATATATCTGTAAAGAGAGGGAGGGGGGGCAGAAATATGAGTAAAAGTCCTGTATACCAGCACATATTGTAAAAGGTAGTTAAATTAATACAGTGGGGTACAAAATGATGCAAGGAAAGACCCACAAAGCGAATCTGCCCGTGTCCAAAATACAAAAATGCAACATGATTTTTTACATAGTGACAGCATCGTCAGTGTAAATATGATGGCATCAATTTGCTGTAATTCTCTACACTTATTTTACCTTCCTCCAAGTGTGAAGCCAGTGTTTCTACATGACGCCCTGCTCCAAATCATTATTTATTATTTTGATGAGTGGGTGAAAATGAACAAATGCTATTGGTTGGCATAATATTGTCCAATATCCAATAAAACTGCATTTCAGAGAATTCGCAAAAATGCGCACATACGAGATGTGCAGGATCTACAGACAATATCTGTCACTGTATACGTGATAGACAGTGGACATCGTCCCCAATATCACAGTGACGTTCAGAGATCGTAGCTGTAAATCCACCCGTGATCACAATCTTCAATCCCGACTGCATCGGTCTCCTCCATTCATGTACGAGTTAGAGCCACAGAGGTTTTCTAACAGCCTTTCTGTCGTGGTGAGATGGTAACTCTTGCCTTGCATTTCTACCCACCATCTTTTGTAGTTTGCAGATCATATTTGCCTTGAAAGCTGATCTATTTGGGAGCATCCAGGGTACAGAGCACGGGGGAGGAGACCCCCTTGTATGTGGGTATTCATGTATGTGAATTTGTACTGTACATGCCCCTGCCCTGGAATGCCTTGTATTTGAGTGTGTGTGCCTTGTATTTGTGTGTCTGTGTGTATGTGTGTGTGCAAGCTCTCACTGTGATGAGCACTTTCTCAATCTTTTGTGGTTTGCTGTGTGTAATCTGGGATTACCCATCCATTTGACATTACGTAATCAGATGAGAGAGCCTGAGCTTCTCGCTACAGGACGGAGGAGGGGAGAAAGGGTTAATGTCAGTGCTAATATGTGTGAGTGCGTGTGCGTAAATGCTCCCCTATAATTCTGATATAGGTCATGGGTGTGTTGCTATGCTTTTATGTTGATATAGCTAACATGTGCAGTTTATCAATAATGTGCGTCAGTGACTCAGCGAGAGTGAATTTAAAATCATAGCAGACTGCATCAATCATTTTTAACCCAGATGATCTTGTTTGGTTTTTTTTTTTGATGTGACTTTAAATTTATACTTTAACTCATACATGACATTCTTAAAAGAATTTGCTGATATTTTTCATATATTTTCTTCATATACCTCATGTAGAATTCGGTGCCCCTAGGCTGCCACTTCCTCGATTAAGCAGCTGTTGAAATAAGAGATTTTTGAATACGGTATGATGATTCCTTTTATCAACTGCATCGGTTTTTCGTGATGCAGATGTTAAGTGTTTGTGGGGGGGTTGTGGTAAGGACTTCCCCTGCTGACGTAGGAGGCTCGTGGCATGGGTCCTCTTTCAAAGGCGTCCTGCGTAGTGACTGAAGCATGACCTTTGTTACTTGCATGCAATTTTAATGTACTTGACACAAGCTACATGAGAGATGTGGTCATTGAGGGTGGACAGCAGCTAGTTTGGAGATCTGTGGAACCTAGTGACCATCTTAGACTTCTGAGAATGCCAGAGGTTGGCTTTGGAGGTTGGCTTTGGAGGGGCTTACATTAATATTAACAGAGAAACAGTAAATGTAATCAAAAAATCTAACAGTAATCATATTTTGCGCCATAGGTAATATTTGGAGATTGGTTCTGTTAATTTAGAAAATCTTGCCTTGCAGCAGTAGTAAAACAGAATCATCTGACATTCCCTGAATTAGTAAATATTAAAAACAACATGTTAGCACTAAGTCATTCACTCTCTTAAAAAAAAAAACCCCAAAACAAACGGTAACACTGTCTATGAATCTTGAATCTATAATGCCCTATAAGCATCTATAATGCCCTATAAGTGTAGCGATAAGTCATTGTAAGATTCATTATAACTATGTATACACCCTCACAACACCTCATAACCCCCTTTATGATACATTATGTCAATTTAAAACGGATTTATGCATTATATATGTCATCATTAGCCTGTTTATCTGTCAAATGTCATAATGCATCATAGCCAACTTGTTTTGCTGAAGTTTTGTAGAGCTGCATAATGAGACTTCAGTGGTATTTCACAGTCTTCAGCCATAGCCGTTAGTCGTTGTAATACACATTATAGGAAAGTATGGGCGTTATAGATGCAATAGATGCTTATAGGGCGTTATACGTAGATGCTTATGGGGCATTATAAATGCAAGCTTCATAGATAGAAAGTGTTACAACAAACATGTATACTGTATTAGCCTGTGACCATTACCACAGATATGTCCTTTATTTAGCCTTTGCTCAAGCAAGAAACCCTGACATGGTAGAGGTGAAAGGAAAAAGACGAGGGTGAGAAAGATTTTGATCATAATCCCCCGTTAATCCCACTGTTTTCACGAGCAACAAATTCCATTGCAAGTAATCAAATGTCATCAAGCAAATTGCACTGAATTTATTTGGATTTACTTCAAAGGAAAAATGCACTCTAAATCAGAATCCCAAAACAGAATGGATGAGCATCATTCTTAATAGTATAATATGAAGACAATTGTTGCAGCTGCAATTTCAACTATTTTTCAACTATTTTTTTTCCACTATATATATATGTTTAATAATTTTTGAGATTCAAAGAAGATATTGGCGTAGCGGGTGCAGAACTCTTCGCAATCCTTTCAAATAAAGTTAAGTAAAAACAAGTATGTAACTTTCTTGAAACAAATAGTAGACATTGGCGCAGCCAGAAGGACCCTGCCTACATACCTGAAGTTGTGTAACGCCTCTTAGGCCACATTCACACAGAATCCAGCAAGTGCCTTTGTCAAGACTGCTTTGTGTAGTGTGAATGAGTCACATACTCAGACTGAAATCAGAGACCGGCTCTGGCAACAGCCAGTGGGATTGAAGCTTTGGAACATAAACAGAGTGGGTAGAATGTGTGGTCACTTCATTAACAATAAATTTGACAGGTACACACAAGGAAAAAACATATTTAATGACAATGGTCAAGAGAATGGCTCTTGTAGCCACCTTTACTCTTTACGAAGAGTATATAATCTTTGCGGTGGCCTTCTCTCAAACCATGTCTTCTTCATTGTGCAACATCTTGACTTGGTTTTGTTGAGTTTTAAGCAGAGTGATAGCTGTCCAGAGTACAAAAAACTAATTGTTTGTGCTAATTTGTTTATTTACTTATACTTTGACTGGTACTTTAACTTTAGAGTGCTATAAATCTGCCTGTTGTCTCACTCTATTCTCTGTACGATTCTGTGAAATGTGAGACAAGACATGAAGAATCAGGCTAGTGAGTATTCAAGTGTGAATCCCTCAATCTCTTTCCTGTCGCCTAGTGTGAATAGGATCAAGAGGGCAGGCAAGTCTGATCGTTAAGACCAGTCTTTAAGTCTGAACAATCTGGTTGGCAGCAGTGTGCTTGGCCGGTCCAGGAAATTGTTGACCCTAGGCATAGGATAAACATAAAACTTAATGATGCCATTCACCTCACAGTCATCAATACAGACCCCTCTGGCTTGAGCGCCAGCACAATGGGACTACTCCAAGAGCTGTTTGACTCTTTTACCACTCCTACTTCCATTATGGCCTTTAACTTGGCCTGAGCCATTTTTCTTCTGTGTTTAGATGAGGCCATTTCTGTTGTTTGGATTTCAGTAACCAGGGAAGTCTCAGATAGTGGTTCCCCTTGCTTCTCTTTCTACACCTCAGAAGCATTGGACAACCGCACGTTGCCACTAAGCAATGGACACAACTCACATTTCTCAAACAGCTGTACTTCCCTTGCTGGATAGTTGTCTGTTGAAGTGTGAGGCTGGAGAGCTAGAAGCTGGCCCTTACATTAGGATAACAGTAGTGGTGAGGTTTGTTGTCTGCTTGCAATGCTCCTAGTTGGCAATGGTGGCAGGCAGGCTGTGAACAACAGCCTGTTGTGTTTCCCGAGTGGGAAAGGGAAGCAGGTTTACTGCCCACTCCTCCACTGGCCAGCCGTAAGCTGTGGTCATCCCCTTTGAAAAGGCCAGGTATTCCCCAACATCTCCATCAGATGCCATTATTGACATCTGCAGACTGGTGAATATGATGACCTTCTTGTCAGCCTGCATGCAGAGCATTTTAGACTGCAGCAACTCTTGCAGGAGAGTCCCATCTTCTGCCTCCTTTGAGTCACTGAGCACATGTGTGTATCCATAGCAATATGAGGGAATATTTTGTTGGATTATTTGGAAAAGCCACAGCTAGTTCATAAAACCACAATGGTGCCTAAAATTAAATCCTGAGGAATTCCACGTGGATTTGAAGCTGAAAAAGAAAAGAGTTTTCTTCTTTTTTTTTTACAGTGTTCTGTATGAGAGGCAGGCGCTGAACCAATTAAGTGCAGTAAGAAAGTAACCTTGTCCGTTGCTACACTACGTTATTGATTAACAATAAAATACCAAGGCAAACTTTGTCAATGACCTTTTTAATGAATTTTATTGAAACAACACTGGGTTAAAGAGTGTTAGATTCCTTTCATTATTTTTGCACTAGTGGATTTTGGTGCTTGGAGTTTGAGTTTGCAGAAAACACCACTTACAACGTTAGCTTACCCAGCCTTTTGTATGAATATGAAACATGTCACTTTTTGGCAATGTTTGACTTGTAAATTTTGAAATAATGTACAATGAATATTAATTGTTTTTAAATGAAACCCTGAATAAATTAAATATAGGTCACAGCTGGTCAACCAGTAAGATGCATAAATATGAAGCCATGGAAAACATTACAGGATTACTTTTCTATTATTTTTGGGTGTAGGGGGAATGCAAGATAAGTGTGAAAAAGAACTATCTCTGCACAATCTTTAAAACACTGCAAAAATTGGGTTTCTGTCACAGTTTTAAGTATTGATCCAGGCAGCCTTGGAAAACACACGCCTAAATCACAAATTTGTTTTGAAGCATCCAGACCTGGATATTCTCAGTGAATTCTATCTGATAAAGAGACTGGCGTCAAACTTCAAGACTCATCTCTTAGACTCGTTTGAATATAGATAAAAAGTAAACTTTTTAGACATAACAATGTAAAATGTTAACAATATGTAACAAAAGTTGAAAGTAGCACAGGTTTGTCCTTGATGAGTGATGTGGTGAAAATGTCATCCTTGTTAAGAATGTATCCGGTTTCTACTCCATTTAGTTCTTTGGTTTTTGGGTTGTTTTTTTTTTGGTTTTTAGTTTTTTTATTTATTTTTCTACTTTTTATTTTTGTTTAGTTTTAGTTTTCTGACGGTATCCTGATGGAAACTAAAATCCGCTGTGGCGAATCCTGGAAAACGGAAAAAGCTGAATGAAGGTTTTTGGTTTTTTTTTAGTTTTATTGATGCTTGCAATTAAAGTCCTTAAGTCCCTAATCCTATGTTTTTCACTTTTATCTTGCCATCAGCAAAATTAAGGGGTACTAATTTCTGGATTAGTACTGGCATGCATCAAAATTATAATTAGATTAATATTTATTAAAGCTATTCTTCCTCCACCCCCCACCCCCCCACCATCAGTCATCCTCATGTCAAAATTTGCTCAGACAAAAACTAAATCTTCACTCATTATTGTGGCCATTTCTCAACAATGTAATGTAGCTAGCTGTTACGTAAAAGAAGCATATGGCCAATTGTTGCATTTCTGGCTTCACTACCCCAAAATCCCTGTTTCTTTGCCTTTCCCTAAAATCCCTGTTATTTTTTTTTCCCCTGTGAGATTTTATACAGTTCAACAAAACATTAATTTGCCTTTTCTGGAGGTGAACTGTACAAGCAGTCACAATTATACAAATAAAAAACACAGTCTCACAAAATGTTACCTCATGTACTTCAGCATGAAGACACATGGACAACAGAGCTATCAAAATATTTCAGGGATGTTTAAAGGTGAAGTGATTAATTTGAAGGGCAATAGGAGAGTGATATAAAAGGACCTCACACACACAAACATGGACACTCATGCAAATGCACATCTGCTCACACATTGAGACAAACACGTGCACACAGGTGCCTGCACACACACTCAGACAGACCCCCATACGACAGCGTTATCTCCGTTCAACAGCTCCCAGATGGCAGCCATAGTGACCTGCCAGCCCCCACTCACACCGGGCGCTATCAGCAGACAGTCTCCACTGCTGTCTGTTTCTTTCTTTGTCTCTCTTTTCTAGTGTCCATCTTTCTGTCTGCATCTATCTGATAACTCTTATGCCCTACTGACTGTCTTTCTTTTGATGTCTGTCTCCCTCCTCCTCTTTTTCTTTGACAAAATCAAAATTCAACTGGAAAATTCTTCTTTACAATTACTTTCTCTTCATTTTTTTTCTCGTGTTTCCCATCTCTTGCTTTTTTGTCTTTCTTTCCCATCTCTTACCTTTTTTTCCTTCTTGCTTCAATATGTTTGACATACCTAGATATTATCTACTCTCTTTCCTATTGGTGTCACTTTATTTCCCCTTTTTTTTGTACCAGTGAATATGCTTGTCTTTTGCTTTCTTCTTCTAAAATCATGCTCCCCTCATTCATGTCCCTCCCCTTCTCCCAGAGGAGCGCTACCAACAGAGCGCTGCATTACATGGCGGCACGGTGGCCCAGTGGTTAGCACCGTTGCCTCACAGCAAGAACCCCAGGCCGTCCCAGGTCCTTTCTGTGTGGAGTTTGCATGTTCTCCCTGTGTTTGTGTGGGTTTCCTCCGGGTGCTCTGGTTTCCTCCTACCATCAAAAAGACATGCATGTCAGGGTTAATACTTCTGTCTGTGCCCCTGCCCAAGGCAATGGAAAGAGGAACTGGAGTTGATCCTTGGGCGCTGTAGCGGCCCACTGCTGCTATACAACAGGATGAGTTAAATGCAGAGAGCACATCCATTGTAAGAATACAATGACAACATGAAGTGGCTTTCTTCCACAACAGAACTTGACATTTAAACTATGATGCACAACTGGAGTGGCACTATTACTACATTCGGCTTCTCTCATTAGTTGTCGCCACAGCGGATCATCCATTTCCATCTCTTCCTGTCCTCTGCATCTTCCTCTGTCACACCAGCCACCTGCATGTCCTCCCTCAACACATATATAAACCTGCTCTTTGGCCTTCCTCTTTTCCTCTTCCCTGGAAGCTCCATATTCAGCATCCTTCTCCCAATATACCCAGCATCTCTGCTCCACACATGTGCAAGCCATCTCAGTCTTGCCTCTCTTGCTTTGTCTCCAAACCGTCCAATCTGAGCTGTCCCTCTAATATACTCATTCCTAATCCTGTCTTTCTTCGTCACTCCCAACGAAAATCTAAGCATCTTCACCTCTGCCACCTCCGGCTCCTCCTCCTCTCTTTTCATCATTCATCTTGACATGTAAACAATGCTGCACAACTGGAGTGGACAATTATAAGTCCATTATAATTCTGTTTATCCTCATTCAGTGTTTTATTCTGTAAATTGTGTACTCATACAACATCCATTGCACGTTATCTGTCTTTGGAGAGAACAAGATCCCTCCTCTGTTGCTCTCCCTGAGGTTTCTTCCTATTTTTTTCTCCCTGTTGAGGGTTTTTTTTTTTAGGGAGTTGTTACTTATCCGATTAGAGGGTCTAAAGACAGGATGTTGTGTTGCTGTAAAGCCCACTGGGGCAAATTTCTAATTTGTGATACTGGGCCATACAAATAAAATTGACTTGACTTGACTTGAAGATCTTCAAAAGACAGCAATATAGAGGAAAAGGTGGTAGGATGAATATTTGTTTTGTGCTGGTGGGTAAAGGACTACATGCAGGTGTTTTTATTTTAGACCCCCTCCCACCCTTTTCTCCCAGTTGTACTCAGCCAATTACCCCACTCTTATCAGCCGTCCTGGTCACTGCTTCACCCCCTCTGCCGATCCGGGGGGGGGGGGGGGGCTGCAGTCTACCACATGCCTCCTCTGATACATGTGGAGTCACCAGCCGCTTTTCACCTGACAGTGAGGAATTTTGCTAGGGGGACGTAGCACTTGGGAGGATCAAGTTATTCCCCCCAGTTCCCCCTCCCCCCCGAACAGGTCCCCCAATCGACCAGAGGGGGCGCTAGTGCACCTACCAGTACACATACCCACATCCAGCTTCCCATCCATAGACAAGGCCAATTGTGTCTGTAGGGATGCCCGACCACGCCGTAGGAAACCCAGGGATCAGAACCGGCAATCCCCGAGTTGGTAGGCAACGGAAAAGACTGCTACGCCACCCGGACACCCGTGTTTATATATAAATTCTTTACAATTACAGCTGAACTCTACAATCAATTATTTTTTTCTTGCCATTAGGACTACAAGCTAGGAAGGTGGCAAATATTGTCTGCAGCTGTTAATTTGATCTATCCTATCCCTCAGTTTATAAGTAAACATCTGAAAAATGATCTTCCCTTTTCACTACTTTCCATATGACAAAGCCTCTGAAATGAATTTAGATAACCTCGTTCATAATATTGTATAGATGGATATGTCAAAGAAGGTTGAATCAGTTCATCTGGATACGTTTATTGACAGGTCCGTTTCATCACTCCTTTCATGTGACCTCTTCAGTCTCAGAGCATACATCAAGATATAGATGGATATACTTTTAACTGTGTGCCCAAACCGAAATTTAAAAAAAAAAGTCCAACACTTCAAGTTTTTTTTTTAATGGAGATACTCTTTGCAGGTTGCAAATGGATGGGCCAGTTGTCCACCATGTGTGCTTCATGGCTCCATAATTGGCCCACTCCTTTTCACATTCTATCCCACTCACTCCTTCCAGTCATCTCAGCACATAGTTCCTCCCAATATTGCTATGTTGACGACACTATACTCTAGCTTTCATGGTACCAGAGTGTCTGCTTGGGTTCCTGCCTGCTTGCCTTGCAACATTATCTGCTTGGATAAGGGAGTGTCTGATCATCCCTTCTAAATCCTTCAGTCCCAGGCACATACATCAACAATCATGCCCTCTGGATCTACAAGGAACCTCAGATTGATGATTGACAACCAGCTCTTGTTTTCATTTTGCACTGCAGCTGTGTCCCATTCCTGCTGCTTTGCGCTGTACACAGGGTGTCTGCGGGTCCTTAAAAGTCTCATAATGTTTTGAATTCAAACTGTACAAATATTAGGCCTTAAAAGACATTAGATTCTCTTACATTTAAATGTATGAAGTCGTAATTTCTACATTAACATTTTATATGTCAATCAATCAATAAATCAATCATATCAACCAATCACAATACTTTATTCAAAATACTTTAGTAATCCCCGAGGGGAAATTGGGTCCTATTACAGACACTAATGCTCCAGTAAAGAAAAAATAACAAGATAACAAGAAAATATAATTAAATAGAAATAAGAAAATAGAAATAACTGATTCAAAGAAAGTCGAATCAGTTCATCTGTACACAGTGTTTATTGACAGAAACGTTTCATCACTCATCTAAGTGTCCTCTTCAGCCTAAACTGACTGCAGGTATCCCCACCCTTATAAACAATACGGTGGCATAACGACTGAAACCAACGATCAGTTTCATACACAAATATGGGAGTGGCCATCCATTAACTAGAGTTACAATGGCCATGTGTACTGTTCAGAGAGGATTTGAGAAGGTTTGCAACCACAGCTGTGGTTGTGATTGTGATGGTGACAGATGTACTCTTAGCCCCGCCCCCCCGGTTCAGGGATGGTCGTTCCCTTTTCTCATAGATGGCCTCTTTAATTATATATTTGGTAGGTTACAGTTAGCGCCCACTTCAAAGGGGCTGAACCTGAGCTCCAGACTTTTCTCTTGGGCTCAAAATGGTGGAATGAACTGTCTTCAATCAGAGCTACAGATTCTGTTCAACTCCCTTTATGAAAGGCTCAAAAACATTCATTTCCTTTCCCAGGCCTCCGTTGCACCGTGGCTAATGTAAGCTATGTGACTAATTGGCTGACAGCAACACTTTTTCTCTAACAAGAGAAAAAGTGAAGGCATTAACCTCAAAATCTTTAGTTCCTGGTTTCATTTTTGACATTTGGTTTTACAGCAAGAGCCAGCGTTTGAGGACTGTATAGATTGTGTGACCATTTTGACATCCCTTCATCCCTGTTTGAATAGATAAGAAGGCATTTTGTGAGTATGACAGTTGCAGAGGTGAGATAAAGACAGCAAAACAGTCGAGAACGACTTTGGTTGCAGTTTTTGGTTTTTTTTTTGGGTATGGCAGTACAGGGTTACAAAATTTAACCAGCATTCCTAAGGATTAAGTTAAGATACTTAATGTGAGTGCCTGCTCAGCGGGGGACTCACTCAGAGAGGATGTCAGGGAACGCTACCTCTAGTCACTGCTTTGAATGGTTTGAGAACTGCAATGGAATATGAACAGCAGTTAAACACATTTCAATTACATTTTGCTCTGTAGTGCAACCCATCTTTTGGGAGCACTAACTCTTATGCAATTCACACACATTGCTTTATAAGATTTTGTCAGATATATTTCCATCTAGATCTGGATTGTCATTATTATTCTTAACTAAAAGAAATGGTTTACCCCACCCCACACACGCACTGACTAAATCCTTATCCCCCCATCCCCACCCACATTTATGACTGTACATCAACCCTTTATGCCTGGTATTAACTAGCTAGGTTTGGGCCAGCTACATAGATCTACTGAACACATCAGTAACAGTCAATACAGTCCACAATATAACATATAAGTCTATGTCTCTGTGAGAGGCCGAATCAGAGAGAAAACTTCTGAATGAGTTATCTCACTGATGGTGCTCATTTTAGCTTGGATGCAACCGTCTAAGGCTATTTACATTTTCTTTTCTTCTTTTTTTTTATTTTTCCCCTCCTTTTCTCCCTAATTGTACCTGGCCCATCACACCCACTCTCTGAGTCGTCCCGGTCCCGGTCACATCCCGGTCGATCCAGGGAGGGCTGCAGACTACCACATGCCTCCTCCGATACATGTGGAGTCGCCAGCCGCTTCTTTTCCCCCTGACAGTGAGGAGTTTCACCATGGGGACGTAGCACGAGGGAGGATCACGCTATTACCCCCAGTTCCCCCTCCCCCCCCAAACAGGCACCCTGATCAACCAGAGGAGGCGCTAGTCCAGCGACCAGGGCACATAACCACATCTGGCTTCCCACCTGCAGACACAGCCAGTTGTGTCTGTAGGGATGCCCGACCAAGCCGGAGGTAACACGGGGATTTGAACCGGAAATCCCCGTATTGGTAGGCAATGGAAGAGACCACCATGCCACCTGGACACTCATCCTTTCCTATTCTTGATTCAAGATGAAACAGACAATCAGCAGAAGTTATATGTTTAAGTTAATTGTCATAAGGGTCAAGGAGATAGATAGCCATGTGACCCTTTGAGGCCAGCATCTACCACTGTAGTTTTAAAGAGCCCACAGTTTGCTCATAATTTGCTTTAGTTGTTATAGCATTTTGGCAGGGCACATCTCACCAAATCCCCTGCCCATATAGCCGACCTATGTGTGTGGCAGTATTCGGGGACAGTTCTGGTATATCCTCTGAACTCAAAGGTGTCTGAAGCAGAACCTCTGCGCTGCATCTGTTTAGCTAACAGCCGCTCCAAATAATTACAGAATTAGTTTAATAACCAGGATTGGGGTGGCAGGGAAATCCAGTCTTTAAGGAGCAGGCTGACTCAGAGCAATTTTATCTAATAGCTACGTGTCTGCAAGCAAAGTCACAGTGGATAACACTTAAAAATTTACGTGCAAGGTTTTGATCCGGATTGCTTCCTCACCATGTCAACGCAGTAGATAGTGACCTCAATAACCTAACGTAAAAGTGCAATGTCAGAAAAAGTGGAAACAGGTAACAGGTTTGTGTGAAACCTTTATCTTCCCACCAAAAAAAAATTTTTGGGTTGAGATTCTATGTGTTCAACTGTTTAGGGGAGCATTTTAAAATAGAATGATCCAGTAGTATACAGTACAGCATTATGTATTGTATATTATACATAGAAATGTTCAGTCAATAAAGGGAGCAACAATATTCGGAAGTTGTTTGGTTTTCCAGGTAACCCAAAGCAACTATGATGAACTAGTTGAAACATCCAGATGAACTGATTCAAAGCAGTACAATCTGCAGCTCAACGTGACTAAGACAAAGGAGCTGGTTGTTGACCTGAGGAGGGACATGACATCAGTGACCCCTGTCTCCATCCAGGGGGTCAGTGTGGACACTGTGGAATACTATAAGTACCTGAGGGTTTATATAGACAATAAACTGGACTAGGCTAAGAACACTGAGGCCCTCTAGAAGAAGGGACAGAGCCGTCTCTATTTTTGAGGAGGCTTAGGTCCTTCAACATCTGCCAAACAATGCTTAAGGTGTGGTATGAGTCTGTGGTGGCCAGTGCTCTCCTGTTTGCTGTTGTGTGTTGGAGCAGCAGGTTGAGGGTAGCGGATGCAAACAGGCTCAATAAACTGATCCGCAACACCGGTGACATTGTGGGGGTGGAACTGGATTCTCTGGCGGCGGTTTCTGAGAGGAGGACGCTGTTGAAATTACGTGCCATCATGGACAATGTCTTCCACCCACTTCATGACATGCTGGTTGGGCACAGGAGTACTTTTAGAAACAGACTCATTCTGCCAAAAGGCACCACAGAGCGCCACAGGAGGTCATTCCTGCCTGTGGCCATCAAACTTTTCAACTCCTCCCTCAGACTCAGACTGTCAGACACTCTGAGTTAATGGTAATTGGACTGGCCCTGTCGGGTGTTGTTTGTGTTGTTTTGTGCTGCTTCTTGTGTGCTGCGATAGTGCAGTATAGATAGGGTGTTGTGTGCACCATGCTTGTTGATATATTTTGTTCTTATTTCTATTTCTTTATCTTTTATTTCTGTTTTTTTCTGTTTCTATTTTCTTATCTTGTTAGTTTTTAGTTATTAGAGCGTGAGTGTCTGTAATAGAACTCAGTTTCCCCTCGGGGATATATAAAGTATTCTGATTCTGATAACCATAAAATGATACAAATAGCAGTTATTGCCCATAATTACTAATGCAGGCAAGAATAATGCCAATGGTGGGCGTCTAAATGGTGGTCTATTCTGTTGCCTACCAACACGGGGATCGCCGGTTCGAATCCCCATGTTACCTCCAGCTTGGTCAGGCATCCCTACAGACACGATTGACTGTGTTTGCAGGTGGGAAGCCGGATGTGGCTATGTGTCCTGGTTGCTGCACTAGCGTTTCCTCTGGTCAGCCAGGGCGCCTGTTCAGTGGGAGGGGGAACTGGGGAAAATAGCGTGATCCTCCCACGCGCTACGTCCCCCTGGCGAAACTTCTCACTGTCAGGTGAAAAGAAGCAGCTGGCGACTCCACATGTATCAGAGGAGGCATGTGGTAGTCTGCAGTCCTCCCTGGATCAGCAGACGGGGTGGAGCAGCGGCCGGGATGGCTCGGAAGAGTGGGGTAATTGGCCAGCTACAACTGGGGAGAAAAAGGGGGGGGATAATTGAGGAGAAAAAGGGGTAAAAAAAGATCCAGAAAAAAACCCCCCAAGAATAATGGAAAAGATAGTCTGCCAGCCTGTCTGCATACATGGACACACATGGACACACATGAGAAGGCACACACCCATGTACACTAGGTGTTTTGTGTGTGTGTGTGTGTGTGTGTGTGTGTGTGTGTGTGTGTGTGTGTGTGTGTGTGTGTGTGTGTGAGTACTGAGGTCTATGTATATTGGATGGTTTACTGCAGTACATTTAGTTAGGGGGAGTTAGGTGCATGTGGTCATATTCCTATTCCATATTCTCTATTCAACTGATGCAATGGCTTGGTATAGCTGCTTTGGCTCATGGTTTATCTGCCAGAAACATCTACTTAACAGCAGAGATGAAGATGCAGTTTTTAGGATTTTCTCATTAATATAGGACTTTGATAGTTGTGATGAAACATTTGGCACAAGAATCTTTTTCTGTAGCCAACCAATTTTTGAGTTGTTCTCATCAGCCTAAACCAAGTTCATCAATATTAGGCAGCTGATTATTATTGTTTTGACTGAAAACCCATAAAAGAGGATAAATAAAAATGAAATGAAGTTGAAGTAAAGCCATTTCCTGCGTCAGTATCTGTTACACACAGTATGTTTAATATAGTCGAGGATTCAAATATTTTCTTCTCCTTACCCCTTGTCAATTCATCCACTGCACATATATCCATCAGATCTCCTGTTTATTAATGTTCTAGCCAAACTAGGACCGTTGACCTGACTTTGATTATAGGATGCTATAATCTCATAGCGTTCCCTCGGCTGCAGTGGCCTTAGTAACGGTTCCCAGGGATGGAGGCAAAAGGACATGGCCAAGAGGAAGAAAATGTTCCAGAAGAGAGAATAGGTCTTATTGCGCATTTCAGAATATTCATCATTCAAGGCCATTTCAGAACATGCCGATGAACACTTAACACTGTCAAATAAAGCCAACCATTTTGTATATTGTGCTGTACATTGTACGTATGCTGGTACGCTCTGTCAGGCATGTATGTAAGTAACCTGCTAACATCTATCTCAGCATCTCTGATATATTCTCTGCACCATTGCACTTTATCACCTCTTATTTCGCTTGTATAAGTCAATCCTTGTGTACAGAGCCGAAGATTGAGTCAAATTCCATGTGTGTGCAAACCTACGTGGCCAATAAACGTGATTCTGATTCGAACATTCATACCACCTGTTTCCTTAAAATACACCATAAAACATGAGCGTCATTGGTCTCTCTACCCTCAGATACTTACAGTACTGCAATCTGGATGATATATGGTTGAGTGACTTATTAAAGGGCAATTACGCACTCGTCTCGATCTTGAAAAGGTGACTAATAGGGGCGTAGCTCATCTCTTACTGACATACGTAGGTGACACCCACATATGTCACATACACCGTACATCACATGGGTCTCTGAGGTTTTGGTGCCTATTAAGTAGGTGGTCGTTACTTGTAAAAAGAAAAAAAAGCGTAGACGATTTTCCCTGAAAGCAGCCGTGTGATGCGTCTCAGTGAATTTATCATGAGGACGATCAGTTCTTCTATCAGAGGCTCATAACACCACATTTTCAACTCCAAAACATGTAAAAAAAAAATTACCATCCCTTTAAAGGGACAATGGGAAAATAATGATACTCATGAATTACATGCTGTAACTTGGACTGTGTGTTTGTGCTCTTGTATTTGTGCTTGTGAACTCATTTGTTGGTGTTATTAGTCACGTGTTTCACAGACATGCATACTAACAAACACACAAACGCACAAACGAATGACACATTTCTTGAAACCACTTATCAAGTAGATCTGTAAGTAGACATTTAGTTGTAAGTACAGCTTGAGTGGGATTTTGAGGGGAAAAAATTGGGGTCTTGCTTGAAGCTACAAAGATTAGGCATCATTGTTGAAAGCAGTTTATTTATTATGTAAATTCTTCGGTTTTACAAGTTTATTTTTATTTAAAAATCCGTACCGATAGTCCAGATTTGTTAAAAGCGCAAATTTTGGAGATGAGATTTTTGTGCAGTATTGTGGCGATACACATTTGAGGGTAGCTTCGCCAGGGGCTGCTGCTCCTTTAAGGCAGACATTTTAGAGTGCTGACGTAGCACTGCTTGGGGTTTCCGGGGCGGAGCCATGTTTGCAGCAGCCTATAGGTTAGCTGGTTGCCAGGAGAGATTGCGCTGTATCGGTGTCGTTCTGTGTGGCGGGTAAACGGAATTGACTCGACCTCTCCGTCTCCTCGTTCCTGCACTCCCACAGGATCATATTTTGGTTTGGAACCAGTTTATAGTTTTATACAATATTGTATGGTGACAGTGATGTACCACGGGATTTTGTTCTTTTCTATTTTTGCAAATTGTTCAGGTAAACTCACTAATCATATAATCCAGATGGCGGCACAAATTCACGTTTGCAGCAGCCTCACCCAGTGCCGTCCATGCAGTGTCTGTCCAGGTCTGCGTCTACGTTTGTCTTCGTTCGATGGCTGGGAGAGCTGGCGCTGGATCGGCTGGGAGAACCTGGTCTGCCGCGTCCTGTGGGCCAGGGGACCACGGTCCTGCCTGGAGCTGTGCCCGAAGAGGTAACATCGAGGGCGGTTTGACAAGGCACGGAAGCGGGACAGGCTAAGCTAACTGCTAGCCCATGCAGACCAGCAGTTCCAACAGTCATCGTGGCTGGCGTTCATTCTTCTGGACAGTGATTTTTTTTATTTTTTAGTTTAGATATATGTGTTAGTTTGGATATATGTGTTCTTTTAGTTCAGGGATATTTGTTTTTGTCTTTGTGTTGCACTGCTGTGGGCTGGGGGGAAATGATGTTTCATTTCATTTCATGTGCACAAGTGCATGAAATGACAAAGTGTTTCTGATTCTGATTAACCCTTACAGTGCTGTAGTTGAAGTCTTCGTTTCTATATACTTAAGCTGCACAAAAAAGAGTTTCAAAGAACGTCGACAGAAATTTAAAACAAATAGTGTGAAATCTTAAGAAAATATTTCAACTTTGGCCTACTGAACAGTCCATCACCCAACGATTCCCCTGACCCTTTCCTCCAGGATCACAGAAAGATGAATCAGTTCATCTGGACACAACGTTTATTGACATACGTTTCATCACTCGTCTAAGTGACCTCTTCAGTCTCAACTGACTGCAGGTATCCCCACCCTTATAAACAATACAGTGGCATAACGACATTGCATATCATTAACGTTTGCATAAACGTCCAGATGAACTGATTCAACTTCCTGTGATTTCCTTACCTGGATTATTGAGCATGCATGGGGGGGGGGGTGGCTGGTGTATGGTGCTGCTGGTAGTGGTAGTGGGGGAGTGGGTGGCACTGCAGAGGCTATTACTGTACCCCAAATGATGCTGCTTTTGCTTTTAACAAACACCCTATTTAAAAGCCTGTCTCTATTTAGAGCTATCATTTCTCATGTGTTTTCCGATTTCCCAAGCAGAGTCTATAAAAAAGAAGCAGTGCGTTCAAAAAAGACACAACCAAGGCATATGTGAAGCTCAGAACTGGGAGAACAAACATCTGTTTCGTGCATGGTTAAGCTTTTTGATGAAGAGAAAAATAGTCTCTATTGGAATATCTATCTGAAATTTAATTGCCTATACAAAATAATATTCAGATTGAAGGATAGCATTTGTGGCAAGATAGTTTGCATATATCTAACTTAATATATACCACTTTTGCAAAATTATTTATGAATATTATCATTACTCTCTATCATATTATTTTATTCAATGTATTAAGTCATTATGTATTATGCATTAAGTGAGGATGCAAGAAGTAGAGGTGATGAAGGTGGATTAATTTAAATACTTGTGGTCAACTGTTCAAAGTAATGGGGAGTGTGGAAGAGAGGTGGAGAAGAGAGTGCAGGCAGGGTGGAGTGGGTGGAGAAGAGTGTCAGTAGTGATTTGTGACAGAAGGGTACCAGCAAGAGTTAAAGGGAAAGTTTACAACATGGTTGTGAGACCAGCTATGTTATATGGTTTGGAGACAGTGGCACTGACAAAAAGACAGAAGGTGGCAGAGTTGAAGATGCTAAGATTTTCATTGGGAGTGATGAAGAAGGACAGGATTAGGAACGAGTATATTAGAGGGACAGCTAAAGTTGGACGGTTTGGAGACAAAGCAAAAGAGGGGAGATTGAGATGGATTGGACATGTGTGGAGGAGAGATGCTGGGTATATTGGGAGAAGGATGCTGAATATGGAGCTGCCAGGGAAGAGGAAAAGAGGAAGGCCAAAGAGGAGGTTTATGGATGTGGTGAGAGAGGACATGCAGGTGGCTGATGAGACAGATGAAGATGCAGAAGACAGGAAGAGATGGAAACGGATGATCCGCTGTGGCGACCCCTAATGGGAGTAGCCGATGGTGGTAGTAGTAGTAGTAGTAGTAGTAGTAGTAGTAGTAGTAAAAGTAGTTGTCAGAATTATTTATAGCATTTATTTGCCGTTTCTATTTTCATAGCAATTCTCTGCGTTCTCTAGTCTTCATTTGTGGATGTTTCCAAGCAGCAGTTTAATTAATCGTTGCAGACATTTTACCACGATGGTAAGTTGCTTGTATTATTATTATTGTGGCAATAGTGTCTCAATCCCCACCACGTGTTTTCACACTTGGTCCATATAAGCCTTCCAAGTGAATTCAGAGCAATCAATCAGCATCTTTGTTTTTGTATGAAAAGCCCCAGATGAACTTAGACTCCTCTGAAACAACCCAGACTCACATCTCCTGTAGCTGGTCTGAAGTGGGTCATTCACAGTCAGATCAATTGGCTGGTGGGTGAAGACAACAGCCAGCACATAGTCCAAAGCCGTAATTCTGAGTCCTAAAGAAAGTGTAGTGTGGACCTTTTCACTTGATTCTCTTACTTAACGGGGACGGTGACGGTTTGTTTTGAATGGACCATGTCTGAAAATGCCCTTGGTCACTTGTTCAGATTATGTTTTTAACAGAAAAGAGGCAGATAAAGAGAGTAGACACAAACACGTCATGAAAAGGAACCTGACAATGACATGTGTGGACTGGTGACGACTAACCTATTGGAAAACAGTATGCTTCATCTGAGTCCTTTTATTAATACGTATAATTTTTTTGGTCCACACTCCATCATTTCAAATGTTAGTGAATAATACATTATGCAGGAAAGAGGGTGAAAGGTGAAAATGCAGAAAATGGAGGTTAGTAATGGCGTAATGTGAGATGGTTTTGTCCCACCAATGCAAAAAAGAAAAAGGCCTACTAGAATATTAAACAGTGTCGGAGTCAGAGATAAATTACACAATGAGTAATGAGCACTTTCAAAAACGCCACAGAATCCTATGCCTCGGGAAGTTTTGCCGCGCCATTGTGAATGATGTAAGGTTCCACGGAAACGTCACCTCTTTCTCTGTACCTCAACCATCAATAGGCCTCTGTGAAGTATGTTATCGC
Organism: Lampris incognitus; assembly: GCF_029633865.1. Lineage (NCBI taxonomy): Eukaryota > Metazoa > Chordata > Actinopteri > Lampriformes > Lampridae > Lampris > Lampris incognitus. The sequence goes on from NC_079212.1 coordinate 136,040,418, forward strand.
AAATGAAGTGGACTTTTTAGTTTTGTATAAATTTCAAGTTCTGTGGTGCAACAAGTGGCCTCTCAAACCGGGTGTCTCTAGCTCAGTGTAGTCAGCAAAAAGTATTTAATGCTGTCAGGCTCTGATAGTGTGCCTGTGATTTACAGTGTCAGTAACTTGTTGCATCATTGTGAGACAGCAGAGAGAGTCGGTCAAATATTCAGTGTTACTGCCGGGTGCGCTGGTAGCGGTGTTGTTCTATACGTAGGCTAATAAACACAGAGAAGTTTGAAATATCACTTTCACGTTCTCATACCACACATCTGATATAATCAAACAAATACTGTACAGAAATCTTAGAAATCTGAGAACATGGGCATCTGGGTGGCACGGCGGACTATTCCGTTACCAACCAACATGGGGATCGGAGGTTTGAATCCCCGTGTTTCCTCTGGCTTGCTCGGGCATCCCTACAGACACAATTGGCCATGTCTGCGGGTGGGAAGCTGGATGTGGGTATGTGTCCTGGTCGCTGCACTAGCACCTCTTCTGGTCGGTCGGGGCGCCCGTTCAGGGGGGGAGGGGGAACTGGGGGGAATAGCATGATCCTCCCACGTGCTACGTCCCCCTGGCGAAACTCCTCACTGTCAGGTGAAAAGAAGCGGCTGGTGACTCCACATGTATCAGAGGAGGCATGTGGTAGTCTGCAGCCCTCCCCAGATCGGCAGAGGTGGTGGAGCAACGGCTGGGACGGCTCGGAAGATGGGGGTAATTGGCCAGCTACAACTGGGGAGAAAAAGGGGAAACAAATCCAAAAAAGAAATCTGAGAACGTTCAATTTTCCTTTGACGTGGGACAAATCTGCTACATGTTGGAAAAGAAAATCTCCCCTGTCAGTTGTAATTTATACTTTAGCTGCACATTTGGCGTAAGGAAGCTACGCTAACTGGAGTATGGGATGTCATTTCTCCACTCAGCCTTCCCAAAATATCAACTCGGAGGAAATGATAAGCTAAGTGCTTGAGCGTAATGGGGCTGACTCATTTCTCTCTCTCTCCCTCAGATCAGTAAACAGCAGTTGCAGACAGTTAAGGAGCGCTTCCAAGCCTTCCTCAATGGAGAGACCCAGATCGTGGCCGATGAGGCTTTCATCAACGCAGTCCAGAGCTACTATGAGGTGAGAGGTGTATGGATGTATGGATGTTTTAATGAATAAACTGCTGGCTGGAGATTTTTTCCTTTTTTTAATTGAGTGAGACTATTGGAAATGGCTTGCCCTCCCACCTCATTTCCATGGTGTGTTTCGTTTGCTGTTAAGTCCTCCCAAGCTGTCTTGGCAAGAAGACTGGAAAGGAACAAAAAAAGAAAAAGAGTATCTCGGCCTCTGCGAAAATGACTTTTTCTTGGTCAGATAAATGATGTGGAAATCGCTGTGGCTCCTCAGGGCAGTCTTAATAATGCACTCCCACCTAGCCAAGATTGAACTGATGTGAACCAGCCGGGATGGACCTGGGAAATAGCAAAGCCGTGCCCTGAGGATCGGGCTAACCTCTGACCCTGTTACAGACTGCATCCTTGCTTCTAAGAACTTTTCTGAACACTGATAGTGAATGGAAAATTGTCTTGGCCATTTCAGTTGTGTAAACTGTGATTGACCCAGAAGCTTTTAGGGTCAGGTCTACATGTTCTGTACCAGGGGTGGTAGCAAGCTACCAAAATCATTTAAACGTGGGTTTGCAGTTAAACTACAATTTGGCTCTGAATATGTAAAGAGATATGCAGGAGTGAATCAAAGCATGAAGAGTTAAACGCTGATGTTGAATGCCCCATGTGATGCTCACATCCATACACTATCCCTGTACACACATAATTTGAGAGGGTATGCAACGAGTTGCGTTAACTCAAAAGAAAAGCATGAATTGTTCCCTGCCCGACCAGTTAATGTGGCATCACAAAGGTATACTACATAAGATTGACCCCTCCACCTCCCTCCACCTGCAGGGAAATAAGCAATCATGACCAAAACAAAGCATTTCTTCAAGAGGCCTTCACCTCCCCTCCTTTGCAAATAGCACCGTACATCTTTTCACTTGGTGTTACACAACAATATAAGCACCAGCGGGAAAAGTGCTGTATTTACCCCCGAGCACAGAAAAATGCCTGCACTCTGGCCATTTGTCGAGTGCGATGGCCAAGCGGAGCGGCTAGTTATTACTGTGGCTAATCACAGGCCAGCAGCAGAAAGTGTAAAAATATCTTTTGTTTTAGAGAAGTCATTTATCTCTTCTACATCCAGCCCAGCTTATGATTCAGCTGTAAATGGGCAGCAATGTGCGTCATTAAGTACTCACACATTCTCTTTAAAATGAGATTGTCCACAGGAAGTCTGGTTTTTTATAGCAGAAATCTGCTGTAGTCTCTTGGTAATATACAGAAACCAAAGGCTTATACAAATATATTTTTTAAAAATGTAGCACTTGCTTGCTTACACTCCATTAGCATCCCCACATGCACTATCATATCTATTGGGAGATGCTGAATGTGTATGGGATGGTGCTTTTTGGAAGGCGCTATCTTTGAGCCCCAGTTTTATTGATGCATTGATCTTCATTTATCAATGAATGAATACCTACTTTTTATCAGTACACTTTCATTTAATGTAAAGCACAAGCGCATTGCATTTCATTTAAACGCATGAAATCTGCTGCATAAATATTGGTTGATTAGTTGTTTGATTGATTAGAAGGCACCCCCTTCACCGTATATTGAAAAGGTTGTAGGCTTGACTAGGGTGAAATCTCAAATAGTAAATGCAATGAGTGTGCTGCCGTTTTAAACATTCAGATAAAGCCGCTGGTGCCAGTTTTCATAATGCCGGGTACAGCAGTCAGAAGGATAGAGAGAACCCGAGTCAGAGAAACAGAGAGATCTTGACAACAGACAATGTTTTTAGAGGAGGGTAACAGGAATTTACATTCGTCAATCACAATAGTATGTACACTCACTGAGCACTTTATTAGGAACACCTGTACACCTACATATTTGTGCAGGTGTCAAATCAGCCAATCATGTGGCATTAGTGCAATGCATAAAATCATGCCGGTATGGGTTAGGAGCTTCTGTTAATGTTTACATCAACCATCAGAATGGCAAAAAAATGTGATCTCAGTGATTTCGACTGTGGCATGATTGTTGGTGCCAGACGGCCTGGTTTGAGTCTTGCTGTAACTGCTGATCTCCTGGGATTTTCACGTACAACAGTCTCTAGAGTTTCCTCAGAATGGTGTGAAAAAAAAATCAAGTGAGAGGCCGCTCTGCTTTCTTGATAAGAGGGTCAACGGAGAATGGCCAGACTGGTTCGAGCTGACAGAAAGGCTACTGTAACTCAGATAACCACTCTGTATAACTGCAGTGAGCAGAAAAGCATCTCAGAATGCACAACACGTCAAACCTTGAGGCAGATGGGCCACAACAGCGAAGGACCACGTCGGGTTTCACTTCTGTCAGCCAAGAACAGAAAGCTGAGACTGTGGTGGGCAAAGGCTCACCAAAACTGGACAGTTGAAGACTGGAAAAACGTAGCCTGGTCTGATGAATCTCAATTTCTGCTGAGGCACACAGATGGTAGGGTCAGAATTTGGCACCAACAGCATGAAGCCATGGACCAGACCTAATTTCCCTGCTCAGTCCAGGCTGATGGCGGTGGTGTGATGGTGTGGGGAATGTTTGCTTGGTACACTTAGGGCAAGTTAATACCAATCAATCGTCGCTTGAATGCCACAGCCTATTTGAGTATTGTTGCTGACCATGTGCATCCCCTCATGACCACAATTCACCCATCTTCAAATGGCTTCTTCCAGCATGATAACACACCATACCACAAAGCAAAAGTCGTCTCAAACTAGTTTCATGAACATGACAATTGGTTCAGTGTTCTTCGGTGGCCTTCCCAGTCACTGGATCTAAATCTGCGATGTAGTAGAACAGGAGATTCGCAGCATAGATGTGGAGCTGACAAATCTGTGGAAATTGCACGATGCAATCATGTCAACATGGACCAGCATCTCAGAGGAATGTTTCCAACATCTTGTGGAGTCCATGCCTTGAAGAATTGAGGCTGTTCTGACAGCAAAGGGAGGCCCTACCCACTGTTAGTATAGTGTTCCTAATAAAGTGCTCAGTGAATGTATATTTTATATACACTCCCCATAACACTCATCTTTACCCCACTCTGATAATGTGTGGTCTATAATTGGAATACAACCTTAATTCCATAAGGGAGATCTTGGTGAAATCAGACTTGGATCAAATCAGAAATAATCGGAGAGGACAGATGTCAGTATGTGTCATTAATAACACAAGGAAAGGCGTCTTTATCTCCCTCCACAAGGACTCCGCTAGCCTGGAGTTATGGAACGCATAATCTAATGAAAATCTTGTCTAAAAATGTGTGCCTATATCATTTGAAGGGGGATTTAGTTGTGTTTCCTACACCCACCCTATCTGAAACAAGCCATTTACTGGGTGGAGAAAAATAAATAAAACAACAGGTTTTCCAAAATGAAACTTACTTCACATGTTTATATTTCTTAACCGAGTTTCAGAAATATTCTAAAAAAAAATAGATGCAGTGCAGGTTGAGATTGAATTTTATGGGCAGTGTGAAGTGGCGGGAGAAAAGAAAGAAGTGCAAGAAATCGGGACCCAAAAGAGAACATTGTTGATGTTACTTTGTGAGCAGCAAAAAGGGAAAATTCAGCAGTACACCTAATTAAAAGGTGTGTATAAACTGTTCCTAGTCTCTGATGTTTGCACCCACAGACTGAATGAGAAATTACTTGACTCTTATTTACTTCAGAGTGGTGATGTCAGAGGCAAGTTGAGAACACATGATACTTAAGACGGGTATACAAACGTGTGTTTCATACCATTCGTCTTGTTTGATGGTGTCCGAGTTCGAACTTTCATGTTTGTCAGTAAATGAAGGAAGTGATCAATTATTCTTGCAGTCGGTCAGTTGCTTAATGCTTGGCTTGAATAACATCATTATAGTATACTCCCCAATCAATCTTCTTCTTCTTTTTCCTATGGCCAAAACCACGGTCACACACTAGACAGTATAACATCTTAGACTTGTTTTGGAGTTGGCCTCACTAGTTTATTCAAAGAGTAAAAAAAAAAACAATGGACATCTTTATTATGTAAGATATCCTGGCTTGTATGTACAATTCACTCCATTTCTAAAAATCGAAAACATGGGTAACTGTAGTTAATCTTTTTTTTTCCTTTCCTTCCCATTAAACTGTATTATGAGTCAACTGCATCTCACGTTTTCGAAAGACAATTTTCCATGACCATGGACACCTACCATGAAAACACTGGAAAACTTTTATTCTTAAGCGATTTTCTTCTCTAATCTTTAATATCCTGTTTTAGATTGTTATTTTTTATTATAAATTAGCTTTCTTTACTGTATAATACAATAAAGAAAATAAATACAATTTGTATTGCACCCTCTTTTTCGCTTTATTCACAACCTATCTGTGATGAGGTTCATTTTTCCAGACATTATTTTGGAATTAAAGTATAATTAAACCATAAATCACATTCTTTTAAGCCATAGACATGTTTCTACCTGATGAAACCTAACAGCACAGGAAATAATTACATAAGAAAAAAAAATGGCCAAGATGACTCCACCAAACCACTTCCAGTGAAAACTGAAAAGTTGAAACCTTGCTGCCTCGTTTTTGTTGAAATGATCACGCGTACTGTGCTGCCAGCCCCACCCCGTCTGGTGGTCCTCCTCGACTGAGAGAGTTCAGGGTGGGCAGTGGGCAGAAACTAAGAAAAGACTACCATCAGGGGTCAGACGTACCTTGCTAAGCCCCTGCTTTTAGTGACGCACCCCCTTCTCCCACCTCACTCCCAACTCCCCAGGGCACCATTTTTCAACTTTACCAAATGTACACAAGCTGAAACTGTGTGTTGCAGTACACCTTAATCAGAAAATCAGTCAACTGACTAATCAATCTGCTGGTTTCAGGTGTTCCTGAAAAGTGACCGTGTGTGTCGGATGGTGCAGAGCGGCGGCTGCTCAGCCAGCGACTCGCGGGAGGTTTTTAAGAAGCACATAGAGAAGCGTGTGCGTAGCCTACCCGAGATCGATGGGCTGAGTAAAGAGACAGTGCTCAGTTCCTGGATGGCCAAGTTTGACACCATCTACCGCGGGGAGGAGGACCCCAGGAAGCACCAGCAGAGGATGACGGCCAGCGCTGCCTCCGAGCTCATCCTCAGCAAGGACCAGCTCTACGAGATGTTCCAACAGATCCTGGGCATCAAGAAGTTTGAGCACCAGCTCCTCTATAATGCCTGTCAGGTCAGTGTCTCCACTGTTGTATATCAAATACGAGCAAAAATGTGTATTTGGGAACATGTGTTATGTGTGTGATGGCGTGACTTTCTGCTTTCCGCTCAGAAAATTGGTAAAGTTAAGGTCATACTATTTGATAAATTGGCCCCCTCTTCTCTATCGAATCCTTTAGCCTTTGTACACCAAGTCAAAGGGAAATGTAGCTCAAAACTGAGTCCTGTCTACTTTTGTTTCTTACTCTACCTATTTCCACAGCTAATGGCGGTAAAGGAAATGGCTTGCATAGAATAAGACTTACAATTACCTCATTCACTATTTACTTGCATAAGCATCACAAAGAAATGCTAATTGGGGGTGTCCAGGTAGCGGTCTATTCCGTTGCCTACCAACATAGGGATCGCCGGTTTGAATCCCCCGTGTTACCTCCAGCTTGGTCGGGCGTCGCTACAGACACAATTGGCCGTGTCTGCGAGTGGAAAGCCGGGCTTGGGTATGTGTCCTGGTCGCTGCACTAGCGCCTCCTCTGGTCGGAAGCAATAGTGTAATTGGCTGGATACAACTGGGGGAGAAAAAGGGGGGAAATTCCCCCAAAAAAATGAGAAAAAAAAGGAAATACTAATTGGTTCCATTGTCAAGTTGATCAACGAATATGCCTCTTTAAAATCTAAAATGGCTTTAAAGATAGTAGTGGTCATTGTGTAAATGTTTAGTAATAACAGAGCAGACCTTATCCCACTTTAACTGCAGTACCTTCAAAAAGCATACAACTACCTTGATTTTTCTTCACTAAGTAGCGTTGCAACCTGGTTCAAAAAAAGATTGTTAGTTTTTGTTTTGTTTTTTTGAAAACCATCTACCCAAGATACCCATGACGAATGGGAACATGTTTTTTTTTTTTGCAAAACAATTGACGATGCAATCCTCAAAATTATTTTCTGTTGATTTACCGACACTTAGAGTGATATACAGTAATCGCAGTGGTGTTTTGAGGGCAATGGTGATGGACAAGATCAGGCAGGAGTCTCCATGGACGATGATGTTCGCGGATGACATTGTGATCTGTAGCGAGAGTAGGGTGCAGGTTGAGGAGAGCCTGGAGAGGTAGAGGTATGCACTGGAGAGAAGAGGAATGAAAGTCAGTAGGAGCAAGACGGAATACCTATGCGTGAATGAGAGAGAGGACAGTGGAATGGTCAGGATGCAAGGAGTGGAGGTGACAAAGGCATTTGAGTTTAAATACTTGGGGTCAACTGTCCAAAGTAACGGGGAGTGCAGTAGAGAGGTGAAAAAGAGAGGCAGGTTGGAGTGGGTGGAGAAGTGTGTCAGGAGTGATTTGCGACAGAAGGGTATCAGCAAGAGTTAAAGGGAAAGTTTACAAGATGGTTGTGAGACCAGCTATGTTATATGGTTTGGAGACAGTGGCACTGACAAAAAGACAGGAGGCGGAGCTGGAGGTGGCAGAGTTGAAGATGCTAAGATTTTCACTGGGAGTAACGAAGAAGGACAGGATTAGGAATGATTATATTAGAGGGACCGCTCAGGTTGGACGGTTTGGAGACAAAGCAAGAGAGGCAAGATTGAGATGGCTTGGACATGTGTGGAGGAGAGATGCTGAGTATATTGGGAGAAGGATGCTGAATATGGAGCTGCCAGGGAAGAGGAGAAGAGGAAGGCCAAAGAGGAGGTTTATGGATGTGGTGAGGGAAGACATGCAGGTGGCTGGTGTGACAGAGGAAGACGCAGAAGACAGGAAGAAATGGAAACGGATGATCCGCTGTGGCGACCCCTAACGGGAGCAGCCGAAAGTAGTAGTAGCAGTGGTGTTTTGAGGAAGTACAAAAGCATTTATATTCGTCGGTTAGCTGTTGTTTTACCTATGCCAGTGATAGATATGTCCATATGGAGGTGGTGTTGATGGGCCAGTAGGGAGCTGTCTTCCTTCTGGTCCAAATAAAAATCCCAATGCCCCAGTGCAATGACGGGGACACTGCTGTAGGAGATACCTTCCTTCGGATGAGATGTTAAAACAAGGTCCTGACTCACTGGTCATTAAAGATCCCATTGCACTTATCACAAAGAGTAGGGGGTTGGCTCTCACCATCTGGCCACCTAATCATCCCCCCATGTAACTGGCTCAATGATTCCTCCCTCTCCACCTCAAGCTGATGTGTGGTGAGTGTTCTGGCACAAAATGGCTGCCGTGGTGGTTGAGGTGAGGTTTACCCCCTTCACTGTGAAGCAGTTTGTGTAACAAGATAAAGCGCTATGTAAACGTAATCCATTATATGCCACAGTCAATACTGCGGTGGGGCACTTTTGGCACAAAAGCTTTAAATCTTTTTCGTTGTGTTTGTATCAGCGCCACACACCTGAATTGTAGTATTTGCTCCATCTTCCCCGCAGATCTACTCAGGATAAGCCATGTTAAATGGGGAGCAGTTAACAGTTATCTTCGATGCGTTACACATTTTCACTGAGATCCAGGTCTCGGCTTCGGCTTGGCCACTGAAAAATTTAAACAAGCTAAAACCATTCCAGTGTTTGTTTGTTTGCATGTCAAGAGACACTGTCCTGTCAGAACAAAAACTGTCAACCTATTCTGAGGGCTCTGGTAGTCTGAAGCAGGATTTCCTCAAGGGTTTGCCTGTATTTGTCTCCATTAATTTTTGTCTCTGTCTTTACAAGGTTCCTTGTCCCTGCAACCTAAAAGCACGGCTAATGCAGCTATGCTTCATATTATAAATGAGGTTATATTAGTGACGGCATTCTGTTGGTAGACCTAAAATTTGGTATTACATCTGCATGTCGGTGTTTGTTTCATTAGATAACAGAATCGTCCGCCCCTGTTCTTAGAGTGTCTCACCCTGCAAAAAAAAAAAAAAAAAAACCACCTTTTAGGAAACTCAAGGCATGTCGCCATGTGTCTTTTCTTCAGAGCAGGCTTCCCTCTGGCCGCCCTGCAGTCCAGATTTGTGAAGGGCTGCACTGACTATTTTCATCCCAGTAGGATTTCCTGTTGTAGGCTCTCTGTCACCTCCATGACCAAGGGCCTTTCTTGCCTGGTTGGTCAATGTTGACAGACAAAGAGCTCTTGGAAGATTTTCCCTGTTTTTGTTTTTTTCTATTTCTGAATAATGATGTCTGTGCTCTTGTAAACAAAAGGTTTTATACCCCCCCCCAAAAAAAATGTGATATTTTGATACTAGTTTGTCTAAAGTCTATGTCTGTATAATATTCCTGGAAGGGTTTGGTGAAGTTTCCACTCTATCACCAGTATGAACTTCTGTAGACATGTGTGTTTATTCAAAATTACGTCTGTTTGACAGGAGTCTATTTGTAGGGTTGCCACTGGTTTTTTGATACACCATGTGGTGCACCCGGGACACATAATGAACTCGGGGGGGGGGGGGGGCATCCGGGTAGCGTAGCGGTCTATTCTGTTGCCTACCAACATGGGGATCACCAGTTTGAATCCTCGTGTTACCTCCGGCTTGGTCGGGCGTCCCTACAGACACAGTAGGCCATGTCTGCAGCTGGGAGCCGAATGTGGGTATGTGTCCTGGTCGCCTCCTCTGGTCGGTTGGGGCCCCTGTTTGGGGGGGAGGGGGAACTGGGGGGAATAGCGTGATCCTCCCCCACACTATGTCCCCCTGGCGAAACTCCTCACTGTCAGGTGAAAAGAAGAGGCTAGCAAATCCACATGCATCAGAGGAGGCATGTGGTAGTCTGCAGCCCTCCCCGGATTGGCAGAGGGGGTGGAGCAGTGACCGGGACAGCTCAGAAAATAGGGTAATTGGCCAAGTACAATTGGGGAGAAAAAGGGGAGGAAAATCCAAAAAAAGAAAAAGTAATGAACCCGGGGTCATCAGGTGTTTTGGGTCTTAACATCAGACACCCTTTCCCGAGTGACCCAGCCGGGGTTGATCAAGCCCCGAATCGTGTCCAGGTAGCGCATTACGCCACACGTCACCCCTCTTCACGCAGAGCCAACAGGAAGCCTTTTCAGCAGCTTCCAAGATTTTCCTAATGGCTGCGAAATATACCAATCAATAGATTTACTATATCATCTGTCTGGCAAAACACAAAATGTTTTCGGCCATCTGGCCTTCATCAGTGTGTACAAAGAACAGAGGGACACCCCCTACTTAAAGAGGCCAGGCAAGTTAACAGGTGAACGCAATCACCAGTCACTGTGCAGAATGAGCGCATCATAGAATCTCAAAGGTGGCACGGTGGCCCAGTGGTTAGCGCTGTCGCCTCACAGCAAGAAGGTCCTGGCTTCGAACCCCAGGGTTGTCCAACCTTAGGGGTCATCCCAGGTCATCCTCTGTGTGGAGTTTGCATGTTCTGCTGTGTTTGCAGTGGATTTTCTCCGGGTGTTCCACTTTCCCCCACCATCAAAAAGACATGCATGTTAGGGTTAATACTCCTGTCTGTGCCCCTGACCGAGGCAATGGAAAGAAGAACTGGAGTTGGTCCCCGGGCGCCTTACGGTGGCTGCCCACTGCTCCTAGCTACACAGCTAGTATGGGTTAAAAGCAGAGAAAGAATTGCCCCATGGGGATTAATAAAGTAGTAAAAAAAAGAAAAGAAAGTCAGTCAGTACTGTACGCCAATGAAATTATACACTTTCACTTGAGGCATAACAATCAATCAGCCAGACATTTCAAACAATAATCATTAAAAGATTATTACAAAAAAATTTATGGTTATCACTGTGGACTTTAAGTTTCTCACCATTCATAATAAAGATCAAACCAATAGTCGGCAAAAAATATTCAAACAAGGGCTCAAACAAGGGATCATGATCACTTCCAAAAGATATACCATTTGTTATCCGAGCCACATGGATGGCAGGAATGTGAGATATTCTGGAAGTTACTGTGTCACTAGATGCATATTTATAGATAGGGGATCAAACTATTCTCCTTATTCATGCCAGTAGCATACAGGGTTTTCAGATGATGACTCCAATAACACTCACGTTGTAAGAGACCCCTTACCAGAGACTATGGGACAGAGGGGCGGGTTCACCAAACACTCGTGAACTTTGGGTAAACCATAAATCACAGATGTGACTGGAAATTTATTGAGCAAAAATTCTGCTTCTTTTTCAGTAATCCACTTATTGTTCTGGCCCCTTTGAATGATAGTATTCAACTCATATATGTAGATTTCTGTGGGGTTAAAAGATAATTTCTTGCAATTTTTTTTTATCCATCAGCATTTCTTTTGTTGTTTCACCGTATTTAAATGTGTCCATTATGGCTACACCCCCCCTTTGTCACATGGCTTTATTGTGGCGCCCCATTCTTTTGATAGGTCATCGGCTCAGTGTGTGTGTGAGATTCCTTCTCCTCAGCTCGGGTTCTACTTCCCCAAATTTATTTTCTACCTCTTCTTCTACCAGTTTACAAAAAGTGTTTATGGGAGTGATTGCTTACTGTAGGATAGAAAGTGCTCTTTGGTTTGAAAATATTCTTGACAGTGGAAAGTGCCCCTGTATTAGACTCTGAATAATGAAAAACTTTTCAGTTGAATATTTCTAAAGAATTGCAACATTTCTGTTTTCATAGTGAAAGCGTCCATTAATGGTGTCGGAGCATATGAGAGTCCTTTGTTCGAATACCTGTGAAAATACCTGTGTTTGAATGTCAGGGAGTTCCTTGGAAGAGAGGTTGAATACTAGATCTTCAGAGCGGAGCATGACCACTTGGTCCATCTGCCTTTTCCTCTCCCCCCTCCTGCCCCTGCGGCTGTGGCATCTGGTGCTTTTCTACAGAATTGGCCACAGATGGACGCCAATCAGACTGTACAAACATCTCATAAATCTGAATGATTGTTGGTGCACCTTGACTCATTTTGGAGTGCCTGCATGAGTGTTAAGGACTTGTTGATGAGAGCTGCTCGCTTTTATTTTATGTAGATGAGGAACAAGATGGGTAATTTAATCCATTTTGAATTCATGCTGTACCACAAAATACATCAAGGGAGTTAAAATATTTTTCAACTTTCAATAAGGAATATAAACCACAAACGGATACTGAATACACTACTAGGGTTGCAGAAGAAGCCCACTTCCTCTGGAAGTGAGCATGTCTCTATTTGCTCATCGGGAATTTCAAAATACAGGATATTGACTTCTACGGAAGTTTACGTCAGATGTTAGAAAGTCATACAACAGGAAGGGGTATGGATTTGGATCTATGACTAAGAGTCTCCTTTACGCACAGGGCCATCACAAGGGGGGTTGAGAGGCCCTGTCTGAACTTGGCCTTGTTGACATGTATGCACATGAATCACTGTCACACACACATAGCTATTCTAGTTCTACTGCATGTGTGATCTCGGTGCAATACATTTTTAACAAGTAGAATAATACAGCATCATCCTGCACATAGTCTCAGCTATGACTTTTTGCTATTATAGTCTTTCAAAGGGAAAAAAATCAACTGTAAAACTCTTGGCTTTGCATCATCAAGTCAGCTCAGCTGTCACTTTATTTTGGCATGTTGCAGTATGACAGTATATTACAATTCAATATTTCAGGTCTGTAGCCTACATTTCATTCAGATTTTAGATAATTTTTCAGATCGGTCATTACACGTAACCTACGGTCACAGTCACATTCACCCGCTAGCTTTGGACACTTGCTCAGCCACTACATCTCTGGATGTGTTGACGGATCCATCCAGTGATCCTCGCAGAGACATGAAATTACTGCTACTACTACTACTACTACTATTTTTAGCTGCTCTCGTTAGGGGTCGCCACAGCAGATCATCCATTTCCATTTCTTCCTGTCCTCTGCATCTTCCTCTGTCCCAGCAGCCACCTGCATGTCCTCTCTCACCACATCCATAAACCTCGTCTTTGGCCTTCCTCTTTTCGTCTTCCCTGGCAGCTCCATATTCAGCATCCTTCTCCCAATATACCCAGCATCTCTGCTCCACACATGTCCAAGCCATCTCAATCTTGCCTTGTCTCCAAACCGTCCAACCTGAGCTGTCCCTCTAATATACTCGTTCCTAATCCTGTCCTCCTTCATCACTCCCAATGAAAATCTAAGCATCTTCAACTCTGCCACCTCCAGCTCCGCCTGCTGTGTTTTCGTCAGTGCCACTGTCTCCAAACCATATAACATAGCTGGTCTCACAACCATCTTGTAAACCTTCCCTTTAACTCTTGCTGGTACCCTTCTGTCACAAATCACTCCTGACACTCTTCTCTACCCACTCCACCCTGCCTGCACTCTCTTCTTCACCTCTCTTCTGCACTCCCCATTACTTTGAACAGTTGAACCCAAGTATTTAAACTCATATGCCTTCACCACCTCTACTCCTTGCATCCTCACCATTCCACTGTCCTCCCTCTCATATTAAGTCTTGCTCCTACTGACTTTCATTCCTCTTCTCTCCAGTGCATACCTCCACCTCTCCAGGCTCCCCTCAACCTGCACCCTACTCTCACTACAGATCACAATGTCATCCGCAAACATCATCGTCCACGGAGACTCCTGCCTGATCTCATCCGTCAGCCTGTCCATCACCATTGCAAACAAGAGACTTATGAACGTCTTCCTTCTTTTTAAAATGTTTTTCCTTTTCTCAGCACCCGACTCATGTTTACGAAATCGGTTGCACTCTCGTGCAGTCGACATTGTTTCCCCTTCTCCTTCTTCCTCGCAGCGAGCAGCGAGATGGAGCACGCACTACATAATGACGCAATATCGAAAATGAAAAAAAAAAACAGAATTTGTTAGATTTTTTTTCATGTGACCTTGACTATGCATAATGGAATTGACACACCGGAATTTCATTTTAGAACCATGTTGGGTCAACAACAGTCATAAAAAAATTATATATAAAAAAAAAAAAGTGAAAACACTATATGATTGCAGGCCAGGCACGAGGCCCTGTACGGTCGCACACTTTGCACACCCCATACGACAGTTCTGTTTGCACAAGTGGGTGTAACTGTGCATAAGGGAGCAATAGTATTACATTATGTTCTCTGTGATGATGATGATGATGATTATAATAGATCATGGATGGATGGCTTAGAAGTCTGTTTTAGATGAAAAGTGGTGGGTGAAGAGAAAGGGCGTTTGAAGGGGTAATAATGGTGTCCAGTCAAAGGCTGGTCTCTGGCAGTTGAATAGGAAGCAGTGAAAGGCGGCAGGAAATGGGTGCAGGCAATCAGCCAGCTCTTTGTCGTGGCTGAATCCCCCATTGTTGACCTTTTGTGGGTCAGCCACCTTACCTGAGAGGCCAATGTCTGCTCACAAAAACAGTAAGAGTTTTTGTCTCTAAGTTTCCCATTATCTAAAAAAGGGACAACAAAATAATATCATGTGTAAAACTAAACCACACTCCTTTTAACAGCTGTTGATAATGTCAGTCTGTGTTTCCATCAATGGCAACTCTGGCATTGATGGAAACACTGATTACTGGCTTATCCTTCCTTTATCCATGAAGAGAAACGTATATGAACAGCGGCATTTCCGCGTTGCTTAAATCCTCACCTAGGCTATGAAAAGCTGGCTCATCCCTTCCCCCTCAAAGTGAAGATGCAGCGGCATAAACCCCGATGCTCTTGTCAGTAGGTGTTCTGCTCCAGCGGAATGAAACTTGTCCGCCTGTCTTCAGTTAGAACCGCAGGGAAACAAGATCAGCAGCCTCTTCGGTATCGCTCCCCTTGTCATGTAAAATTGCCATTTCTGGAATAACCACTGAGAATTAATGAGCTGTAAGCGGGCTTGGATGTTGCACACTGTTAACACTGCTGCTTTGCTATTAAAAAAAAAAAAAAAACTATTAGGTCCCGGTCACACCAGAAATGGGCAGAGTGACATTTATCCAGGTGTCCTTGTGGTACCTGGCGCTATTCTGGTAATTTATTGCCAGACTCGATTCATTTTCTATGGGAGTGAGCAATGCCAGAGCCAGGAGTCAGCTGGGCACTAGGGGTGGGTTGCTATCTGTAAAAAGTTGAAAAATGCTGAACTTTTAGGCGATTTGAGAAACAACACTGGGCAATAGCCGATCAGATTCAAGAGTTTCACTTTGTATGCACAATCCGAATTTTGGTTCCCACTTCCCAGTTCTTGCTAAAATAAAAACGGATGAGAAACTCAACATTTCATGTGGATTCCCGGTTTTAGACTGTAATCGGCTATATAGTATTATCTCAATAAAAATACAAAGAACAAAAAAGTAAGAGGTGATTCAAACAATAAATGTATTGATAAATCACGTATGAAATAGCTACTAGCTAGAATGTTGTCAGCACATCAGCGCTACTTGGATGAAGCAAAAAAAACACAAGGGGATATTCCAGCAAGTTTTCAACACCAACTACGTCAGTAATACATCGCCTCGTGTCAGAACCCAGTTTTATGCTAGCAGCTAGGGACTTAGTATTCAAGAGGAGAGGGGCCCAAGCAACTATCTCTAAGGTCCCATTTCCATATGTTAATTTTTCTTTTATAACAAAAATGCAGTATCCACTTTATCTGTGTAGCGAAGTGTGCATCTGTCAGTGAATTGTTGGTACTGTGGTATTCCCTCCTCCATTAGTCTTGCAATATTTTGTGTGTTCATTATTTGGGATGAAGAGAGCCTGTGGGGGGGGGGCAGAGCCTTCATTTATGTTGATAATGAAGTAAATAATGACTCATAGCGTGAGATATTGCTTTCTAAGCCTGACACACGCTGGCTAGCTGGGCAATTAACACTATACCAGGCCATGACTATCTAAAGCTCATCAGAATAGCTTATGACAAGATGTACAGTTGCATTGCTGAACATCCCTTTTTTTTGGACTAGAACTGGCAATAATTTTAATGTCAGAGATGTATAATTTGACTGTTATGCATACTGATTATTTCTAACTACGTTTTACTTTGTCCACTTTTAGATTTTTCACTGGTTTGTTTATATGTGGCGCCCTTCTCAGTATGTACTGTACATGACTGGTCTTGATGGCTTCATGATGTATTGCTTAATAATAACACATATGTATAGCCAATACATGATCTGAAGCTGTTCACCCTCCAAATACACAATATTGATTGTGTATTGTATATTGTGTGTCTGTCCTGGGTACGACGTTAAACTGCAACCGTCGGGGCGTCTGCGACTAACCCGGCACCCCCACTTCAACCCTTGGGTTGTTGTGAGGAGGGTGTGTGGACACCCAGCAGGACTAAAAACAAAACCTGTCAAAGGGCAGAACGGCCATCCATACCTGGAGAGGAGATAGGGACCACCAGGTACTCCCCCTACTGAAACACAATGATGACCCAACCTGGTGAGGCATCAGCTGGGCTCCTACGACCTCAAAAAAGGTTACGGAACTGATGATGATGATGGTGATGATGATGATGTATTGGAAGCGGGGCAGGTTAAGCTAACTTCTAGCCCAATACAGACCGACAGTTCTGACAGTCATTCTGGCGTTCGCTCTCTTGGACAGTGATTTTTTTTTTTTTTGTATGTTGGATATATGTGTTTTTGTAGTTTTTGTCGTGTTTTTGTCTTTGTGTTGTGGGCTGGGGGGAATTGACATTTCATTTCATTTCATGTGAGCAGGTGCATGGGCTCTGTCTTAAAGTGAGATGTTAAAAAACATGCTCTGCAATACACCTTGGTATTGGTGCCAGCAGACCAGTTCTTTCCATGTAAGCTCGGTTCGAGTAAGTAAGACGTAGAGCACTTTAAAGGCCGTGTGGTAAGCTAGACTGAAACTCCTCCTGTTGCAAACATTGTCATCTTTTCCCACCTATGGCTTTGTTCAGACGCCTCTGTAGAGAAGCAGAGTAGAAGGTTGCAGCCCTCATTATAAGCGTGCCTATAGTGTGTCTGTTCTATGCCAGTCACAGAGTGAGTTTTATTCAGAACCGATCCACAGCTAAATGCTTGAGACAGGCAGACATTGTCCATCCAAAGTGTATGGTTGCTTACCTATAGATATGCAAGTGCGGTACTTCGGTGTGTAGAAGCATACATGTGCACGTGCTGAAATCATCTTGCAGCGTAAGCTATAACAGGCCTGTAATTGACTCTAAGCAGCAAATGGGATGATCGCCCCATAACAAACGGCATGTACATGCATACTGCAAATGGCAGTAAAGTCAGAAAGTGAAGCCAGTCTCCTCTGATGAATATGCCTTGGGCAGTAATGATGGCTCGGGCCAGGAGACAAATTGAATTGCGGTTCATGGCAGCGGATATGTACTCTTGGTGAGGGAAGAATAGAGTGGGTGTTCTTCCTTTTTATCAGATGGTTTATAGCCATTATACCGGTGGTGGAGTCGGCAGCCCAGTGTGTTCTCCACTGAAAGCCTCTAATTGGTCAGACCACACCGGAGACAACACGAGGCAGAGTTGCCCAGTGTGTATCTCCCTTTGTCACTTTTACCTCGGCCGGTTAGCTCGAACCATCATACCATGCTGACGCTGGAGGCAGGGCTGTTTGAACTTTTGCACATATAATGCCGGATGAGTTGTAGTGTGTGAAGGTTTGGACCTGTTGCCTGCTATTTTCTGCATTTCCCACCATGTCAGTGAACCCTGCGATTTGCTCACGTAGTGTGTGGTTTTGCACATTCCCTGTACTCGGCTGAACAGTTTACGAAAGGTGGGGTACCCCTTGATTCTATATTTGATCATCCCAAATAAGGGCAGGGGAACAAAATGCAGTGAAACCTCTTTATTCCCTGCATATATTTGCTCTAATTATGCAAATAGGGCACATGAGGCAAAATAACACGTAAGTGTGCTCCATCGAAGCATCGAAGACGCAGTCAAAACACAGACTTTTAACGCTTTGAGGTGTAGCCCCACTTTTAAGCTGTGTGGATGTGGGTCTTGTGTGTGTGTGTGTGTGTGTGTGTGGACTCAATTTTTTCTTGTCTGAGATGGAGATACCCAAACTGAAGTATGACACGCAGTAGATTACCTGTTCTCTTGTGTGTGTGAGGAATTTAGTCTGTTTCAGTAAACCTCTAGTGTCAAACCTCTCCATAGGTGGCCACAGGTGCAAGCACACAGACCCACACACATACACACAGACACACAAACACAGGGACAGAAAGGCACGCACACAGTTACTATCAAACACATACCCCCACAAAGACAAACACACACACACACACACACACACACACACACACACACACACACACACACACACACACACACACACACACACACACACACAGATGTACACACACCCTCTCCCCCATGCCCTTTATCTTCTTGTATGTCGTTACCATGGTGACTGTACACACAGGCACCCCCCTCCTTCTCTTCTCCCCTCCATGCCAACTGTTGTCCCCTAGCGTGAATTAAGGGCAAGTGATTGCTTCTCTTTTAATCACATATTGGGGGTTTGGTCTGTTAATCCATCTAGGAGGAGATAGCAATTTGTTTGAATCAATTGAGAGAGGAGTGGAGAGGAAATAAGCGGAGGAGAGGGCAGGATAGAGGGAGTGGAGAGAACAGAAGCAAATGAGAAGACGGGAAGGGGGAAGATGATGAGATGGGCTCGTGTCTAGATGGTAACCCCAGATTTGCAAAACTCTTGCACACTACCGCACGTGTGCAAGGTAAGCGTTAGGTTGAGGTTAAGGGTCAGGCAGTGGCGTAGCCAGGAATTCATTTCGGGGGGGGGGTTGAGAAAATAGACTTAACGTCAGCGTGTAACAGATTATAGCCCTTTAGGAGTGGCAACTGTGTGTTTTATGTTATGTGGATGGATGACAGTAGGTGAACGTGCAGTTACATGAGACAACAAGCAGCGATATCTAGAATTGGCAAGGTGGTTGGACAACTTTTTGTCATTTGATATTAAAGACTTTTTGTACCGTCAACCTGATCAATAACGTAACAGTTTATGATAAACTCACTGCACATTTATGGGAATCATTCAGTACAGGGATTGTGCAAAACCAGTGTTATTTGATATAGCTGTGCTGCACTAAACTTACATCTGTGAATAAGCAGTTTGGAACTGTCAGAGAATATTTCGGGGGAGGGGGGGTTAAACACAACACCCCCCCCCCCGCTTCACCAGTGGGGTTAGGTTGAGGTTAGATTAAAAACCCCGTAAGAGTTTCACAAATCTAGGGTTACCATCGAGACACGATCATGAGAAGGTGAATCGAGAGGAGCAAAGATGTGGAGAGGATGCAAGAGCAACGCAAGGAGGATGTCATTAATCTGAGAGAAGTGTAGGGACGACCACACAGGGTACAGTCCTCTTTGTAATGAAAACCACCTTATTGTATAACAAGGACTAAAAATCTTGGGGCAGATATCAAGGTATTACCTTTCAAGCTAGTTAAATACTTGCCTGTTTCCAACTATATTACTTTTCAACATGCCCACTACATACACTACATAGTTTGCCCTATGTAAATGTAATGATGATGATGATTATTATTATTATTATTACATGACTACCTACCTATCTTCTCCTGTGTGAAGGTTTATCTATGTTCACCTGTATGTCTGTATGGCCACTTAAGTATAGTTATACATTTTATACCTCCTTTATGGACAACAGAGTCTATTATGAACTCTGTAGTAGTGCTGGGCAATCTGGAAAAATATTGAGGAATTTTATACGATATTGATATCTATCACCATATCTGTTTACGTATGCAAAAATACCATATTTAGGAATCCTGCTGAAGTTCATCACATCGAATTGTTTGGTTATCTAAAGTGTACCAAACCAAAACTAGTTTTCAAATAATACTCCTTCCAACATTTCAGACTTCATTGCGTGAGGAATTTTAGATTGTAGATTCTCGTTATCATTAATTTAGACAGCAAAAATTGTGTATCACGATATGACAATATCTGAATTTCATCCCAATACAAGACTATTAAAAGACCGTGATTGATAATGTTGAATTATTGTCCAGCCCTACTCTGTAGTTGTATGTACAAGGTATGATTGTACCAGGATTATGGAAAAATGTTGAACCACACCTTACTGGGGACCAGTAAGTACTCCAGTATGGTACTCCAATATCTACTATCTACTCCCCTGCATTTAATGTAATTTATCACCAGGTTAAGCTGCGTAAGGAAGTAGGCTACCTCACATTACCTCATGTGATCCTTCGACAAATGAAGGGGGGGGGGGTGCAATTTTGCACAGTGGCTATTCAATATCAGAAAAATTCAGATGTGTGTCCGCAGGTTGATGTGAAAACGGCCCCGAATGAAATGAAGTGCGTTTCAATAGAAATGTTAAATTGGACCTATTTATTGATCTGTTACTCAAACAGTGTGTTGTGCAGAACAGAGACCCATTCTTTAACCTAGTCACTCTGGCCATGATGCACTCATTAAATATCCGTAGATTAAAGAATGAAAGAAAGCACGAGGCCGGCTGGGATGTTTGTGCGTGCATGCATGCGTGTGTGTGTGTGTGTGTGTGTGTGTGTGTGTGTGTGTGTGTGTGTGTGTGTGTGTGTGTGTGTGTGTGTGTGTGTGTGTGTGTGTGCATCTGTGAGTGTGTATGCATATTTGCACATGCGTGCATCAAAAGGACAGATGAGGAGCCGGTTGAGAGACTGGTAGTCATGACAACAGAATCAGACACTCTTATTTACCGATGCAGAAACTCCTTTAAGAGCAGGGGAACCCGGTTTGGCTCATTGGCCGACACACTCCACCTGTCCCTCTCTGCACCACTCTAGGTAGAATGTCCTAACATACTGTCCAACCTTCACTAAACTCCACAATGCCAAACTGTCCTAACTAAAACCTTGCCCCATAACCTGCATGCTCTCAAACCTTCCAGTTTCACCCTGTCTGCAACCGTTCATAAAACCCTGCTGCACAAACCAAATAATTCATCAAATCAAATCATTGGGGCAGCACAGTGGCACAGTGGTTAGCGCTGTCACCTCACAGCAAGAAGGTCCTGGGTTCGAACCCTGGGGTTGTCCAACCTTGGGGTCATCCCAGGTCGTCCTCTGTGTGGCATTTGCATGTTCTCCCCGTGTCTGTGGGGTTCTGGGTGGTCCAGTTTCCCCCACCATCAAAAAGACATGCCTGTTCGGGTTAATACTCCTGTCTGTGTCCCTGACCGAGGCAATGGCGAGACGAACTGGAGTTGGTCCCTGGGCGCTGCAGTGCGGCTGCCCAGTGCTCCTAGCTACACAGCTAGGATGGGTTAAATGCGGAGCATAATTTCCCTACAGAGATCATTAAAGTATATCAAACCAAAAAAAAAAAATCATTCAAGAAGAGCTTCGCTCACTCAGGGCTCATCAAACCCTTCCTCAATGAACCGAACCCTCAATTAACCTTACCTTGCCTAAAGAAATCTTGATTCAACCCTAGAAAAGCTAAATATAAACCACATAAAGGCCCATTCACATTGGCCAAGCTCACATCTGTGAGGCGGCCCTTAATTTAAAATCTTTGGGTTACAAGTTCAACAGATATTTTATTTCCTAAGTTAAATGCTAAATTTCTTTGAAAAAAAGAGTTTGGTCATGCAAATACAGAAGATTCTCGAATGTATGAGGATGTATCTTTTGCCAGTGGGTGATATTGTTTGTTTTTTTTTAGTTGCAATTCTTAAGTTTTCAAAAACTGTTTTGAAGTTGAAGTTATAGAATTTTAATGTTTTGTTACAAATTAAGAAAACAGGGCAATGAAGGCTAGCCCATCTGGTCTGAACTGATAGAAGGTCTACAGTGGCACAAGTCATGGTTACGGAAGGAATGTGTCAGAACACACAGTGCATTGCACTCTGCTGCGTATGGGGCTGCATAGCAGGGTGCGATACACACCTGTCAGAAAGCCAATGATGATCCCTGTCCACTGCCAGAAGCACCAACAATGGCCATGCGAGCATTGGAACTGGACCTTGGAGCAGTAGAAGAAGGGTACCTGGTCTGATGAGTCCCAGTTTCTTTTAGATTACGTGGATGGACTTGTGTACATGTGCGCCATTTACCCGGGCAAGTGATAGCACCAGGATACACTGTGGGAAGATGGCAAGCCAGTGGAGAGAGTCTTGAGGAAGCCAAACACCACCCAAAAAAGGGTGAGAGGGAGATTTTTTAAAAATATTTTTGATATACAAAATATATATATAGCAGCTGGATAGCTCAGTTGGTAAGAACGTTGGGTTTCCATGCCGGAGATCAGGGGTTCAAACCCCGGTTGGGACAATTCTCCAGTAAGAGTCCGTGGCTTGGACTCCTAATGCTATACAAGCCAGCTACCTCAGATATGAGAGAGAGTAACATGACCGGAGTCATACCGGCTCGGACATCGCCGGGTTAACAAGGTCCATGTCAGATGTTGGGGAACCGGGGCAACCTGATGTGAAATGGGCTACTAGAACAAAAGACATTCATGGACAAGGGCAGAGAACCTGGAACTGATGGAATGCTACTATAATAGCAGACCCCTGGAGAAGGGGTCTGCTGTAGTAGAGTCTTTGCTGAGGAACTTGATTAAGAGACACAGGTGTGTAATTGCTTGGTTGGAACAAAAACCTGCCCCCACACCAGCCCTTTCTGGATAAGATTGCCCACCCCTGAGCTAGTGGCTCAATACTTGAACATCAATAGAAGGACGCTTTGTCACAACTTGAGATGGAGCGGCTTCAACAGAATACAGTTCAGCACCTTGAATGGCTGACTAGTAGGCAGGAGATACATGAAGAAAGTCCCAATCCTATCAGACATGGCAGCTGAAGCCACTGAGGTTCAAATGAGAATCGTGGCCAGACTGAAGACAGTCAACCCCCGGGGACAGCTTCCACAACTCAGTGAAAAAGTACCATCACAAAGCCTGCCTGCAGATGTGAACACAGCCTTACGCAACATCTCAACTGCCACCATAACAGAGACCATTGAGTTTGTATAAGCCACTGCAACTGTAGTCCTGGAGATGCTTGGGTACAGGATTAAGAACACAGGTCACCAACAGCACCCTCCATGGAAGAGAAGGCTGGAAGCCATAGATATACTGATCAGCCAAAACATTAAAACCACCTGAGGCCATGGCCATCAGGGAATACCGTTGCCATGAAGAGGTGTACTTGGTCTGCAGCAATGTTTAGGTAGGTGGCACGTGTCAAAGTAACATGCTAGGCCCCAAGGTTTCCAGCAGAACATTGCCCAGAGCATCACACTACCTCTGCCAGCTTGCCTTCCACCCATGGTGTTTCCTGGTGCCATCTCTTCCCCAGGTAAACCACGCACACGCACCCAGCGGTCCACATGATGTACAAGTAAACATGATTCATTAGACCAGGCCTCCTTCTTCCATTGTTCCATGGTCCTCTGACACTCATGTGCCAATTGTAGGTGCTTTCAGTGGTGGACAAGGGGTCATCATGGGCACCTCTGTCCGGTCTGCAGCTATGCAACCCCATACACAGCAAGCTGCGATGCGCTGTGTGTTCTGACACCTGTCTATCATAGCCAGCATTAAGGTTTCCAGCAATTTGAGCTACAGTCGCTCTTCTGTGGGATCGGACCAGACGGACTAGCCTTCGCTCCCCACACCACCAATGAGCCCATGATCCTGACGCTGGTTCACCGGTTGTCCGTCCTTGGACCAATTTTGGTAGGTACTGACCACTGCATACCTGGAACACCGCAGTAGACCAGCCGTTTTGGAGATGCTCTGACCCAGTTGTCTAACCATCACTATTTGGCCCTTGTCAAATTCGCTCAGATCCTTACACTTGCACATTTTTCCTGCTTCCAACACATTAACTTCAAGAATTGACTCTACACTCACTGCCTAATATATCTCCTGAAATGACACCAAAACGAGCCTTGTTCAGACAGCAAGCAAATCGGATTTGTTTCTCAAATCAGATCTTTAAGACAGACTGTCCGCACTGTTATCTGCAAGTGATTTTATTTGTTTTAATTTCATGTTTATTATTTTTAATTTTGTGTTTTGCTCCCTTTGTGTTTTATAATGTGTTTATATTTTATGGCTTTTAATTCATTTTAATCTCTTGCATTTTAAATGTATTCTGTTTTTATTGTAAAGCACTTTGTAACTATGTTTTGGAAGGTGGTTTATAAATGAAGTTTATTATTATCATTATTATCAGATAGGACATGTGGTCCAGACATCACCAGCCTGTCTGCATGGGTTGCTGTGGTAGCGATGTAGGTGTGAGTAACTACACTGCTAAAAAAAAAAAGAGAACACCTAAAAACACAATATAGACCTCGATGAATGAAATATTTCAGCTGAAAATCTTTATTTATTAGACAGAGGAATGTGTTTAGAGCAAAATAAACTAAGAATGATCAATGGAAATCAAAATCATTAGCCCATTAAGGTCTGGATTCAGAATCATACTCAAAATCAAAGTGGAAAATGAGAACATAGGCTGATCCAACTTCTGTGGAAATTCTTCAAGACGATTCAAAATGAGGCTCAGTAGTGTGTGTGGCCTCCACGTGCCTGTATGCACTCCCTACAACGTCTGGGCATGCTCCTGATGAGACGACGGATGGTCTCCTGAGGGATCTCCTCCCAGACCTGGATCAGGGCATCGGTCAACTCCTGGACAGTCTGTGGTGCGACATCGCGTTGGCGGATGGTACGAGACATGATGTCCCAGAGGTGCTCGATTGGATTCAGGTCTGGGGAACGTGCAGGCCGGTCCATAGCATCAATGCCCTCGACATACAGGAACTGCTGACACACTCACATGAGGACGAGCATTGTCATGCATGAGCAGGAACCCAGGGCCCACTGCACCAGCATATGGTCTGACAATGGGTCTGAGGATCTCATCCTGGTACCTAATGGCAGTCATCGTACCTCTGGCTAGCACGTAGAGGTCTGTGCGGCCCTCCAAGGATATGCCTCCCCAGACCATCACTGACCCACCGCCAAACCGGTCATGCTGGAGGATGTTGCAGGCAGCAGAACATTCTCCACAGTGTCTCCAGACTCTCTCACGTCTGTCACATGTGTTCAGTGTGAACCTGCTCTCATCTGTGAAGAGCACAGGGCGCCAATGGCGAATCTGCCAACCAAGATGTTCTCTGGCAAAGGTCAATCGGGCTGCACGGTGTTGGGCTGTGAGCACAGGCCCCAATTGTGGACGTCGGGCCCTCATACCATCCTCATGCATTCTGTTTCTCACTGTTTGAGCAGAAACCTGCACATTAGTGGCCTGTTGAAGGTCGTTTTGTAGGGCTCCCGCAGTGCTCCTCCTGTTCCTCCTTGCACAAAGGACCAGATAGCGGTCCTGCTGCGGGGTTGTTGTCCTCCTGCAGCCCCCTCCATGTCTCCTGGTGTACTGGCCTGTCTCCTGGTACCTCCTCCATGCTCTGGACACTGTGCTGGGAGACACATCAAATCTTCTTGCCACAGCACACATTGATGTGCCATCCTGGATGAGCTGCACTACCTGAGCAACTTCTGTAGGTTGCAGATACCGCCTCATGCCACCTCTAGTGGTGAGGGCACTAGCAAAATGAAAAACTAACCAAAGATCGGCCAGAAAAGATGAGGACAGGCAAATGGTCTGTGGCCACCACCTGCAAATCCATTCCTTTTATAGGGGTTGTCTTGCAAATTGTCTAATTTCTACCTGGTGGAAATTAGACAATTTACCAACAGGTGAAATTGATTCACAAATCAGTGTTGCTTCCTAACTGGACAGGTTGATATCTCAAAAGTGTGATTGACTTGGAGCTACATTGCATTGCTTATGTGTTCCCTTTATTTTTTTGAGCAGTGTACATATGCTGGTGATGCGGTTTACCAAGTTGCGGTGCAGAACTCCACCGTCGCACTAGAAAACTCAAAGACAGAGAAGGCTGTAAGGCTGGTATACGTTGCGATGTTCCATGCTGACGTCATGGTGAGCGTCACTGGATTTGATGTCGTCATTGTGTGTCGCATTGCAAGTGACGCAATAGACAGTTTGAAATCTGATTTGGGTGGCCAGAGCATCCGGGCTAAGATGTATCTGTAGAGATCTGATCGGAATCACATTTCAGACCACCTCCAAATGTGGCTGACATCCGATTTGCAAAAATCGCATGTCATGTGTTTTGTTTTTTTCTTTCTAGACTTTCTAAAATCAATCTGGATACAATATCTCTACTATTACTTTCGGCAGCTCCCATTAGGGGTCGCCACAGCGGATCATCCGTTTCCATTTCTTCCTGTCTTCTGCATCTTCCTCTGTCACACCACCCATCTGCATGTCTTCCCTCACCACATCCATAAACCTGGATCCATAAATCTGAATACAATATGGACATGCCAAAAAACTGGTTTGGGCTGGCAGCCTGAACAAGGCCGTAGAGACTCAGCATAGTTTTTTTTTTCTTTTCATTCGTTAATTCTTACGCGCTGTGAGAAACACACTTAGGCGCAGCACCCAAGTCTTATTATAGTAGGGGAAACCCTGATTTTTATAAATTGCATCCACATTTTCCCAAATTCCACAATATTCCACGTTGATCCCATTTTCATTATCAAATTCCACGATTCTGTCTGTGTTTTCTTAAACGTGGAAGTCATAGGGCTCTACTCTTGATGTGAATATATTCTTCAGTGTGTAAATCACAGTGGTGTGTATGTGTGTTCCCGGGAGATAACAGTAATTCAGATGTGCTCCTCAGTTGGCGGTAACAGCAGGGGTAGGTGTTCAGGCAAGATGTTAATGTAGCCAGTGGGAGAAAATCAATGCTCAAGTGTAGAAAAGGGGGACGGTGTGTGTGTGTGTGTGTGTGTGTGTGTGTGTGTGTGTGTGTGTTTGAGAGTGAGAGAGAGTGAGAATATTATGTGAGGGTATTTGTTTTGACCTACAGTTCTTACCTACTCACGCTGACGCGTGGCTGTCTGCCTACTTGACAGCACATCTACTTCTTCATCTACTAACATATTGTATGCAAGGGCCCAGATCTCATTACAACTTAGGGAGGGACCACAAACATGGAATTTTCTCAAAATGACGGGGCCTCAGATACAAGTGCCTTACTACAACTTTGAAACCTTACCTGAGACTCCCCGTCTCTGTCCCTCAGTGTGTTGCCGCTGCTGCCCTCCACAGGTTGTTTTACTGTTGTTGTCTGATGTCCAGTTGTCTAATACAACTATGTAACATTTGTATTAGCCCCTTATTCATTTTCTATGAGGACTTTATCAACTAGCGTTTGTAATATTACAGGGGTCTCTTGTCTTTCACAGTGGCACGTTTTGAGGCTACAAAAAATGTCCTGATATTCACCTTTTTTTCTTTTTTCTGCCATGTTTTAGTAAACCCTGACCTGGCTGACAAATTAATATACTTTAACCTAACTCTAACATGACACTAATACCTAATATTTGCCATAATGAGCAATGGGTGTTAATGTGGACTACTGGAGGCTGTAATGTTAGCATGAGTTTACAGTAGCTAGCTAATATGAGCTGGCACACTTTTAAATAGCTAAGTACACATTTATGATGTTAGCTAGCTACTATGTATCTCCTACACATCCACTTTAAACACTCTCCATCAGAAACCAGAATGCATCTCAGAATAATTAAATGAATATAACCACAATATAAACGCCTGTCTCAAATAATGGCCTGTCCCTAATAAAGGCTGGGTGCACTACCCTGTTCACACAAATACGCACCTGGGCTATTATTAGAAGTTAGAGGTATGATCAAAGTAACATTAGCTAGCTAGCAAGCTAGCTAGCAAACTAGCTTAAATATGGATCTGGCTAGGGATAAGTTAATTCACTTGAGGTGGTAAACCCAGTCTGGTTACTTTTTTAAACTTTTTGTTCTGTTGATGTGTAGACTTTATCTTTGTGTGAACAAAATTACTTCTGTCACAGGACTAGCCTATGGTCCTAGCAGTCACCAGTCACACCAGCCACTAGACTCACTGAAGACTGGTGTGCTACAGAGATGCACACGCCTGGTTTTTATGTGCGCGGGTTTTGAGACTAATTAACCGCCATACCCCTCCAACCCCCGCCACCACGCGCACATGCACATGCACATCATACACATACTGTCACACCATAGTGATTACTGCCCTCAATACCTATCAGCACTGGCTAAATTGCTTTATCGACTTGGTTGGAAGCGAGTCTGGCTCAGAGCGAGGTTTAGCCATGAGCTCGGCTTTAATAGCTGGACCTGTGTTCCATCTCTTTGGTGCCACAAAGTCACATATTAAATCAGTTTGGGCTGAATGGGCCGATGGCCATTGTCTACTGCATTCAATCCACTTTCAACACAATGTTATTCAACCGTACTTTGCATTGTGGCGACCAATCACTGGAGGTCACATAAACACTGAGTAGTGTGTGTGTGCGTGTGCGTGTGCGCGTGTGCGTGTGCGTGTTCTTGTCACAAACCTGTCAAGGTTTTTTCTTTTCTTTTTTGATCCCACTTACATTTTCTTGAAAGGTTTCTTTTTCCTGCGTAGGTGAACTTTTAAACCATTTATTCTGAGGCTCATCTTTGGTGACCCAGGACTGCACCTCACAACATACACAAAACAGAGGAAAATACCGACAGCACTTGACAACATTAAGCCACAATGCACTGTCATTTGTAAAGCAAAGAACAATTGCCAACACAACAGTGCTAAGCCACAATGCAACATTAGGCCACGAAGCATAGAAATTGTTACACAAGGGAGGCAGACTTGAATGCCTCACCCCGCCCCAGCTGACTTCTGACATAACCATGCCTGCACTATAGTTGCCCTTTCTAAAGCATCGTGACTCTTTTCGATTGGACAACTATCATTGATGGTCCTTCACACAGAGGAGAGAGCTGACTGGAAAGTAAAAATACTACTTTTTCCCTGCAGATGCCAAAACCAAGTACTAATACTTGAGTATGTGTTGATTGCGGGTACATAACTGATCCTTTGCTTTTACTGAAAAATAGAACCTAAATTAGCCCATTCATTTGAGATCACTGGAAAAAAATGGCCTGAGGAGTGTATTTATTCATTAGGATTGATCTAACATTTCCTAGCGTATAGAGTAGGCAGAAAATCAGTCCGTCTTGCTTCAATATCTGAAATGTTTCATGTGGCTCTTGATGTTGAATTTAAGTAGGAGCAACAACAAGGAGGGGTCAAGTAACATAACAGTGGGTGCTTTAAAAGAGATTCGACCAGTGGAAGGCTATGATATGGGAGATTAACAATGGGAATCAATGCAAGCAGATGAGAACCGAGTTTCAAACAATAATAATGGATTACATTTATATTGTGCTTTATCTAGACACTCAAAGCACTTTACATTGAAGGGGGGAAACTCACCTCAACTATCACCAATGTGTAGCACCCACCTGGATGATGATAGCCATTTTGCACCAGAATGTTCACCACTCATCAGCTTAAGGTGGAGAGGGAAGGATTCATTGAGTGAATTACATGGGGGGATGATTAGGTGGCTAGATGGTGAGAGCCAGGTTGAGAATTTTGCCAGGACACCAGGAGACCCCCTACTCTTTGCGATCAGTGCCATGGTATCTTTAATGACCACAGTGAGTCGGGACTTTGGTTTTAACATCTCAGCCGAAGGACAGCATCTCCTATGCCACAGGGTCCCCATCACTGCACTGGAGCATTGGAATTTGATTTTTGTTGTTTTTATGAGGACCAGAGGGAAGACTGCCCCATACTGGCCCATAATAACACTTCCAGCAGCAACTCATTTTCCTGAGAGATCTCCCATCCAAGTACTAGCCAAGCCCATACCTGCTTAGTTTCTGTCATGCAGCAGAACCAGGGTACATGTTGGTATGGCTGCTGATTCAAGATTCAAGATTCTTTATTTGTTATGTCTCAATATACAAGTACAAGAGAGTAAAATTTTTGTGTTTCGGCTCCTCAACACTGCAGCGACAATAGTAATAAATAACAAAACAGAACAAAAAAGCAGTAATCGTAATAAATAGTGTGTGGTGTATGTAGGTTATGACTGTAAACATTTTGAATTACCTCAGTTGTTTGAATAGCAGTGAAATATAGTAGTTACCCTGGATGTAACTCCAATTCTATGAGTATGTATGTAGCCCTTTAACAGAGTTCACTATTGGTTTACCCCATCGAAGCTCCGCCTCAGCCCCTGACAAAGATCTTTGTACTAGTCACACAATCGGGATGGTAGGAGCCAGACAGAGGCCACCCCTTATAATGCCTCTGCGTCTCTGCTGCTTGTCTCCCTTTGAAACTCAGCAACAAAGACTGGGGCCAGCTGGGCTTGTGGTTAGAGGGCTACATGCGTACTTGTAGAACTGGAGTTACATCTAGGGCAGTGGTGGCTAACCATGTGCCATGGAGAGCGATGTGTATGCAGATTTTCATTCCAACCCAACTCCAAACCAGGTGATTTCACTGATACAGTCTTCCTCTTTGGTTAAAGGGTTGCTAATCAGTGACATCACCTGGTGTGGGGTCCGGCTGGAATGAAAACCTGCATACACATGGCTCTCTATGGCACATGGTTAGCCACCCTATTTCTCTGCCATACGTGCTCTGCCCTCTAACAGACTTTGCTATTGATTCACACCTAAGGTGAAAGCAGTTAGGGATGTGTATTCTCAGCTGGGCCCGACTGACACTAGTCCGACACCAGCCAAACAGCAACCTACACAGCAGCAGTCCAACGATTAAGTAATGCCCCGCTCTTTTTTTTTTCTAAATTTATTTCTGATTTTTCCCTTTTTCTCCCAATTTAGTGGCCAATCGATCCCTATTTTAGTTCAAACACCCAACCTCATACTGCATGCGTTCGCCAACTGCATCTCTCCAGCCGGCAGTCTCGAAGGAGACGCCTTGTCACGAAAGTGACAAGGCGACTTCAGGCTGAACCACTGCTTTTTCCGACACACAGAGACGCATTCATGTGATGAACACAAGCCAACTCCGCCCCCCTCCCGAAGACAGCATTGCCAATTATTACTGCTTCATCGAGTCCGGCAATAGTCGGATCTGATGAGACCGAGGCACGAAACCCCAGTCCCCAGTGGGCAACTGCATCAACACAAAACCGATGCTTAGACCGCTACACCACTGCGGACTTGAGTAATGCCCCACTCTGAGGGTCTTGTACCATACTGCACCACAACAGCAGTCCAACGATCAAGAATTGCCCCACCTGAGGGCCTCGCACCATACTGCACCAAACCACCATGGGCTTGACACAGCCAACTTGTCAATTGACTGAAGATGAGGCCCTGCTAGACCCTGCACCAAGCACCGCATGGGGTACCAAGTCCGCAGTCATATCCCTGAGATATAACTGCACGAAGATCAAAGTGAATGACCAGAAAGCTGCCAAGCAGAAGTCTTCCTCTAGCATTCCCCTGAAAAGTGCAATAGAGGATGCAAGGCCTCTTGTAGAGTGTGCCCTGAGGCCCACAGGGGCGGGTCAGCCCATAGCATTGTAACTCTTGCGGATTGCATTGAAAATCCAGTGGGTGAGCTGTTGTGCTGACAGGGGAGCAGGCAGCCCCCTGAGTCTGACCGCCATGGCAGGCAAATAGTTGGTCGGATTTCCTGACAGTCACCAAGTGCTCCGCATAACAACAACGTGCCCTCAACAGGCACAGGATATGGAGGTACTCCTCCTCCTTGTTACCATGGGGAAGAGGAAAGAACTCTCCCAGGTGACTGACTCTTGACCTGAATGAGGCGGTGATGACCTTCAGCTGGAAGAATGGGTTGGGGCACAATTCAACCGACCCCTTTTCATCACTGAAAGACATGCAGGAGGGATGTATCGACAAGGCACACAGATCCCCCACCCTCTTGGCTGAAGTAAGAGCCAAGAAAATGGCCATCTTGATAGATAACAACTCCAAGTCCGCCTGGCCAGGTGGCTCAAACAGCGGACCAGCCAACCTGTCAGGAACCATCTACAGATCCCACTGAGGGACAAAGCATCAAGTAGGGGGCCTCAGCCTACGGAAACTCCATCAGGAAGCACTTGGCCAAGGGGTGGCTACTGATTGTGAGGCAGCTAAACCCATCATGGCCCACTGTCATCGCTGCTGCAAAACAAAAACAAGGTGGAAGCAGCACAGCCACATTCAAACAGGACCTGTAAGAACTGCAGAACATCCTGCAACAGGCAGGAATGTAGATTTAGGTCCCTGGTCTCGTACTAGACCGCACTCCCGCCTCGGGAAGTACACATCAAGGAACGGTGGTGACAGCCAAATCAAAATGAATCAAATCAAACTAAATAAAAACCTATTAGCCTTAGAAGAAGCTAACAGACTGCTTTAGCTTCATTAGCTCTCCCAGACGGAGCCAGCTGGCTGTGGGTAGCTGCATAGCCTTGTTAGCTGCCGATGAGGCTAGCAGGCCACGGTTAGCCATATAATACCTCAGATAGCTAATGGCACCGACAGGCAGTAGTAACGACATTAGTCCTTAGTGAATGAGTAGAGGCTGGGGAAGAGTGGGCAATGTGCACCACTTAACCCAATTTGTCTCACCTGGGGAGGAAGGGGAAGTAATAGCGTCTGAGACAAGCAAGGCGCAGTTAGCCATATTAGTATCCTGGGTAGCGAATGATGCCGATCGGCCGAAATTAGCCACATTAGCTTCTGATGAATGTAGAAAATAGGAAAGGGAAAGAACAAAATAAAATAAACACACCCTCCCAGCTACCCCATCCCAAGAATAGTACAATGCTCAGCATCATTCACAACTTCAAGTCCTTTAAGGACATGTTAAGGGGGAAAAAAAGAATACAACAGTTGCAATAAGTAAGTCGAGTAAGTGGATTTATTGAAGGGAGAGAGTCCAAGAAGGAGCCCCAAATTTTATTAAATATTGCAGATTTTCTGCTGACGTTGTACAGAATCTTCTCTGGGATGCAATATGATGAAAGTTCATTCAGCCAGTGCTTTTGTGATGGTGAGTTTTCTGATTTCCAATTTACAAGGATCATTTTTCCCCTGCGGTGCTGACAAGTAATACGAAATACTTCTTACTGTTAGCATGTTAGCGTCACCCAATAACCAAATCCAGGGATCATATGGTAAGTATTTCGTACTCTATGATATCTGAAACAGTCGTTATAATGAACTTCCAAAACTCTTCCAGGTAAGGTGTTGTGGCTTAATGTCTCCACTACATGGTACCGACTCAACTCGACTCGACTCGCCCTTTTTTCGTTTTCCATTACTGAAAAGTTTTGACATTTTGGTAATTGTTACCACTTTACTGGTATCACCTTTGTCGAGGTTCCAAAAAAAAAAAGAACTGGAGCGAGTACCAAATTCAATGCAGACCTCTGATTGGTTAGAGAAATGCGTCACTGCATCATTTTGCAACATGCGTCATCAATGTGCGCATGGGATTTTTAAATACCAAAATGTTTTATTTATAAATACCCAGCGTTTTTAAATACCGAGGCAGAGTTATCTTAAAGTACATTTTGAAATTGAAAAAAAAAATGGAGAGTCGAAAATCCAGCTACACTGAGGGGGTACTGTTACAGTAATGGAAAACGACACAGAAGCGAGTCGAGTCGAGTCGAGCCAGTACCATGTAGTGGAAAAGGGGCATTTGTGAACTATTGTGATGTGTGGAGTTTTCACAGTATTTGTTTCTCTGCTTCACTGATGTTGTGTTACGCAATCCCAGGCTACCATATTCATCA
Organism: Lampris incognitus; assembly: GCF_029633865.1. Lineage (NCBI taxonomy): Eukaryota > Metazoa > Chordata > Actinopteri > Lampriformes > Lampridae > Lampris > Lampris incognitus. The sequence goes on from NC_079212.1 coordinate 136,074,443, forward strand.
GGTCTGTAACGAATGAAAACATTTCTGATTTATTAGTGTTAACACTGTATTATTACATCTTGGTAGAAAACTGTTAACAGCTCATGGTTATTTTTCACTATTTGTGTCCCCCTGATAGGTATGTGTGACTAGTTGTTATCGTGTTCGTCAATATGTGCGGTGGTGATTTGAGGTGAAATGTTCTTGGCGTTTAATAAATCTGTTTTATAAGGCCCATTTAGATGGATTTAGCTTTACAGGCGTGTAATAAAATGAGTCCTTAGTCATTTAAGTCATCGATCCGTACGGCTTTTAAATTTACAGTCAGAGGAGGGCAATTGTCGGATATGCCAGGATGTAGATGTCACTTGCACATCAATCAAAATTTAAGAGTCAGCGTGACACCCACTGAAAACAAGATCTTGTACAAGCCAAGAAAGCTTTACTCCTGTATCAATTTAAGTGAGCTGTGGTTTCAAAGTCAGTTAGAAAACACTGTAACCCCAAAGTCTGGGGGTCCATTTGGGAGAAGCTATGCAAGTTGTGCCCCTCTGTACAGCATTTGACTGAACAAAATGCAAAGGTTGCACTGATTATAAATGTGTTTTTAATTTTTCAAGAGTTACATTCATATAATAAACCCTACAAATGGCATCAAAATATAGGCCTAGTCTTGAAATATAAAAATTTTACAACATGTGAGTCAAAATTGTTCTAAACAGCTTGTACGATCTTGATGTTATCCAGTTTCCCCTCGGGGATGAATGAAGTATTCTGATTCTGATATGCCTTTAACTGTCTTGGTGTGTATCTGGACGGGACTAAAGCTGTCAGAGCATCCGTGAATTTGCTGAAAACCAGTTGGTAATTATGACTGGAATTATTACTTGGGTGGAAAGGGAAAAAACACAGACTTGACCATCCGGATGGAATTAGAATTACCGAATAACTCTGTAATATGTTATTACCTGACCTCCCCTAGAGAAATCTGTCAGAATGGGAGTATAGAAAGTCATCTTTATGTGCTAAGGCTTGGCCAACAAACCATAAGCTCTCTTCACATTCAGAAGTTTTGACGCTTTTAGGAACGAGAAAGAAGCTTAAAATTAGAATTCACAATCGTGAGAAATCTGCGTACAGTTTGAGTTTGAGGTCTCCCCTGCAGAAGCATAGGCTCTAACAATACAGACGCATTAAACAGGCCCTCCTGTCTGCTAGTGTCTCCTCCCTGTTTACTATGCTTGTCCCGAGGAATGCCTTAGTGCCCCATAGGAGGGCGGGGGGTGGAAGTGTGGGCAGAGTGGGGTGCTTGGACAGGCCGTTTGTTTGGAGAGAGGAGTTGGCACAACCTGCTTGAAGGGGTGGGCCAAGAATGTGTGTGTGTGTGTGTTTCAGTCAATCCTATTCCATCGTATTGTATTCTGTTCTTTTCTATTCCACTGCATTGTGCCTTTGTGTGTGTGTGTGTGTGTGTGTGTGTGTGTGCGTGTGTGCGTGTGTGCGTGCGTGCGTGCGTGCGTGCGTGCGTGTGTGTGTGTGTGTGTGTGTATAAGAGAGAGAGAAAGAGTTGTGTGTTGGGGACAAGAATGCTGAGACTCCTTCCTGGTCCACTACAGATGGCGAGGCAACCCACCAAGCTGCAGACTGGTCACCACAAATGTGTATGAGTGCGCGTGCGCACACACATACATATGTACACATACATAGGTGCCAACTTATGAGGATGATTGTGAGTGCTCATCAGTGGTGTACTGGCCATCAGGCATACCAGGACAAATCCCGGAGTTCCGCCGCATCGGTAGGCCAATGGACCATCAAAAAAATCCATAAAGTTTTTACCGGTCCTACGTGCCTGTCATTCGGGGTGTGCATGACAGCGTGCTGTGTGCATGTTCGGGGGCTGGGCTCACTGGCCAGTCACAACCAAGTTAGTTAATGCGCGTTAACATTCTAGACTAATGCAAAAGAAGTACGCAGCAGTGAGATGGCCAAATTGCTAAGAAAAATTGGGAGATGTCCATAGGCCAAGGCTTTGGTTAAAGTTAAATACTTGGTAAAGACAGTTAAAATAAGGCATCATTTGGTTTATTTTAGTTTACAGTTGTTAACACAAACAGTCTCATTCTGGTTCTCATTATGATATTTTTATACTCAATGATTTTTGTTCCAGCATCCCCGCGACCTTGAGTAGGATAAGCGGTTTGGCTAATGGGTGGAGTTTTGTTTTGGCTAAGCACATTTATTTTCTATGTTTTTTTCCTTTTATTTTTCTGGAGGCGGGGGTGGGGGCAAAAAATACTGGGTGTGCTCAGTCTACTCAGCATCCACAAAGCTGGTGCCCGTGTACACTCGCCAGCGATGATGACTGACAATAGTGAAATTCAGTCTCGTGCTTGAGTGTAGCAGCCCCCTTCCTAATCGGTAGACAGTCCTGTAGAGGGAGCATTGATCCCACGGTCCATGGGAGAGCAGCTGATAAATTTCACAGGGTTATTAGATTGATTCCAACTCCACGTTTCACTGGTTTGTGTGTGTGGCAAGGCGTCGCTTGGCCAACTGGAAATGGAAGATATTGACATACTGTGGCAGTATTACCCTAGCGGACATTCTTTTCTCATTAGGGGACATAGGAGGGCACAAGACCACACCGGGGAGGGGGGGGGTTATAGCTAAGACGGCTCTAATGACAACCTTTTTTTTTAAGATTTTTCTTTTTTGGCATTTCTGCTTTATTTGACAGTGACAGTAGAGAGAGACAGGAAAGGTGGGGGAGGGGGACAGGGGATGTTATGCAGCAAAGGGCCCGGGCTGGATTCATACCCAGGCCGCTGCAGTAAGGACTCAGCCTTGATATGTGGTACGTGCTCTACCTGGTGAGCTACCGGGGTGCCCCACCTAATGACTACCTTGATGATTAATTAATCTATTCATTAATTAAATCAATTTCGTTAGTTAAAAAAAGGAGAGCAACACTGTTCCTGAAGTGCAATTAGTGTTTTATTCTAAAAATCAGAATAAAAAAAAAAAACACTTGTTGAGGCTCCACTGCAGATGGCATCATGCCTGATGAAGCTCTTGTATTGACTGACACTGAAGATGGCCCACGGTGTCATGGAGCACAGAAGGAGAGGAAAGAGCCAGTACCGAGGAGCTGCTCGTCTGCTTTTCTATGTTAATGTGCGACTGAGTGAGGCTGCTGAATACTGGCTCCTATTTCCTCGTTTTACTTTTTCTTTCTTTTTTTGCTCCCTTTTGCCAATCAGCTCAACAGGTAACTCATCGGTTCGCCGGTGCAGATGTTACACCAACTGTTTTGGAGTTTAAGCAATTGTTTGACTCAACCATGCAGTTTAGATAAAGGAATAACGTAATGATTGTCACAGACACCATCATCGGATATATCGGCAAATGCGTCGATGATGTCATACCGAGGGTTATTGTATCAATGTTCCCAAATCAGAAGCCATAGTTAAATGGTGAACTCCGTGCCATGCTTAAAGTACAAACCGTTGCTTTCAACTCAGGGGATTCGTAAGAATACCGGAATACTTGGTATGAACTCCGTAAAACGATCAGTGTTGCTCAGGGACAATAAAGGGACAAAACGGAGTCACAATTCCGTGGCTCCAACTCCAGAGACGTGTGGAATGGACTGCAAACTATCACGAACTATATAAAGGGAATACCAACAGTGTTGCAGAAGTGTCTGCATCTCTCGCAGATGAATTGAACACTTTTTATGCACGCTCTCAAGACATCACATCTGCCTCTGTCATGGATACGCAAATGGCCCAGGACTCCTGCCCACTAGAAATAACTAGGGCAGACATGTGCAAATCCTTCAAAAGGATTAATTCATGCCAGGCTCCTGGTCTAGATGGTATCCTGGGCCGAGTTCTCAAGGCATGTGCAGACCAACTGGCGGATGTGGTCACAGACATCTTGAACCTCTATCTGTTCCCAACATGCCTCAAAAAGACCATCATTGTCCCTGTCCCGAAGAAGCCAAAGGTGTTCTGTTTAAATGACTACCACCCAGTAGCACTCACACCAGTCATCATGAAATGCTTTGAGCAGCCAGTTCAAACCCACATCACCTCACTGCTGCCCGACACCCTGGGCCCACTACAGTTTGCCTACAGGGCAAACGGGTCAACAGATGACACCATCACCCCAACCTTATACAGTACACTGCCCTTCCCCACCTGGAATAGAAGAACACATATGCGAGTATGCTGTTCATTGACTACAATTCAGCATTCAACACCATTGTGCCCTCTAAGCTTGTCACTAAGCTCTGAGACGTAGGACTCAACACCACCCTGTGCAGCTGGATCCTAGACTTTCTGACGGGCAGACCACAGGTAGTGAGGATGGGCACCACAACCTCCTCCATATCGATTCTCAGCAGTGGAGCCCCACAGGGCTATGTGCTTAGCCCCCACATGTACTCCCTGTTCACGCATGAATGTATGGCCACACAGCTCCAACACCATTATTAAGTTTGCTGGCAATACCATCATCATCGGCCCAATCACAGACAATGATGAGATAGCCTACAGAGATTAGGTGAGAGTCCTGACATCAGGGTGCCAGGGCAACAACCTCCATCTCAACGTCAGCAATACTAAGGAGCTGATAATGGACTCCAGGAAGCTGCAGGGGGTAGGACACATCCACATCAGTGGGTTAGCAGTGGAGAGAGTCAGCAACTTCAGGTTCCTCGGGGTGAACATCAGCAAGGACCTGACTTGACTTTGTTACACCCAGTTGCACCAAAATATTTCTTCTCGCAATCACCGCTCCCTCTCTTCATTCACTCTCTAGCTCGCTCTCTCTCTCGCTCACTCTCTTGCTCTCTCTCACTCTCTCTCTCTCGGCGAGTTTCCATTAACCTGCTTAATGCGCAATTTGAAGTTGCAAATTAAAAAAAAGAGTAATAGAAACACGTGAATTTCAGAAAAAAACTCAGATATAGCAAAAAACGCTATTTGTACACTCGCATGAGGTGGTTTTCAGATGATTAGACAAAGTAATATTTTGCAAAATTGAAATGGAAACACATTTTTCAGATTTAAGTGACTTGACATTACATGAAGAGTCGCATGACATTCAAAATCATGGTGCGTTTTGTGTGGCCGGATGAGGAGACTGAACTTTTCTTAAAGTTGGTTCGAGATAAATTTCTGAATTCTGAAAAGATTCTGAAGTGTTGGATCCACAGGACCTCTGTAAAATTATTGCAAACAATGACCTCCCAGAAATCCCTGCTACGTAGCCGCTGCCAGGTATAAGGGGTTTACCTTTCAATCATTTCGTGTATCACACTCCCTCATCGCCTTCAATTAAACACTATCATGGCTATTGTGGTGGATCACCGTGCCAATACTTATCAGGTCTTGGAGGTCCATCGCCATGTTTAATTGGAATGACTATCGCGAGAGGAGAAAACCCATCTTTAATTGCATAACATCACTCAATGGAAACACAAACCATTTGCAAATTGTTTTGTCGACTTTTATAAAAAATTGCTTCTATTTTGCACAAAATTGCAACGGAAACCCACCTATCCTCTTGTCTGAAACCAGAGCTGACTTGACTGTGGTTTTCTAGAACATTAGTGAAGTCAGAGCTACCAGACTGCGACCAAAATGGTCGCACAGCAAACCTTGTCTTTTTGGAAAGTGCAACTTCATATTAGACTTGGTTGCTTTCATACGAGAGTCCACCTAGGAGGCTGTGCATCCACAGACTGACAGGTAAAATGTTTTTATTAGGCAGATTTTTTAGTTTGAGTGCTGCATATTAAAATCTTTTTTTCTTTCTTTCCATATTTCCCGTTCAATCGATGATAATGAATACCCACTTGCTGTGCTCCGTTCCCCCTGGCACGGTTGTCTCATAATGTCAGTTGAGCTCACTTCACCATGTTGAACCCGCGCCCAAAATCAAAATGAGGTTATGGGGTCTACCGGCCAAAAAACAAGGGAATTGTGTGCACTTGTAAGTGTACTGTAATGCTGGGGCCAGAACCTCAATTGTTCCGCCTTAAATGTATATCAGCTTTTTAAGGCCTTGCTGTTGCAAAGAGATTAGAATGATTGGGGCTTGTCAGTTGGGGGGTCAGTGGGATGGTCAGTAATTTTAGCATGGTGGCCACGGCCATCCCTTGGGGGAGCCATTGGTCATTCCACTCCAGTATTGTTGTCAAGGTGGCGAGACGACGGCTCTTCTTCCTCTGCAGGCTGAAGATTTTTGCATGGACTCCAGGATATTCTGCAACTTCTACAGATGCACCATTGAGAGTATCCTGACTGGCTGCATCACCGCCTGATGTGGCAGCTGCACCGGCTGCTTGGCTGCATCACCACCTGGTGTGGCAGCTGTACCACCTTTGACCGCAAGGCTCTACAGAGGGTGGTGAAAACAGCACAGCACATCACCAGGACTGAGCTACCAACCATGCCGGACCTGTGCACCCAGAGGGGCAGGAAGAAAGCCCAGCGGGTAGTTGGGGACTGCAGCCACCCCACCCACAATCTGTTATTGTCCGGCAAACTGTACTGGAGCATCTGGCCTGAACCAACAGGCTTAAAGACAGCTTTTGCCCACGAGCCAGAAGACTCTTGAACTCACAGACTCTGGACCCTTGAGCACACACACACACACACACACACACACACACACACACACACATCTCTCTCCCTTGCAAAATGTACACTCCTCTCTTTATTCTGCACTGTTCACTTTTCTGCTGTACTATTACTGTACTGTGTACATATAGTATACATTTTACATATTTATTACATATTATGAACCTCTGTAAATACTGCTACATTTCAACAGTGAGTTGTTAAATTTGAGGTTTTAAATTTGACATTTTAGTTTAATTTTATGGGGGTTTTTTTGTTTTGTTTTTGGCCTGTAAATGCTGTTAATTTTACACTGTTAATTTTTGGATTCCAGATCTATTTTTGGGGGGGGGGGGGGGGGGGTTAGTTTTAACTCTAAAGTGTAATGTCTTTTTTTTTTTTTTTTTGTAAGCTTTTTGAGGTTGGCCTGATGGCTAAGCATTTCATTGCCAGCAATGTCTGCCATGCTGTATTGTTGTGCATTTGATAAATGAACTTGAAACTTGAAGCACTTCTTTCCAGTCTATCTGTCTGTTTTTTGGCTGACGCCAGCGTGTCGCCTTTCTGCTCGCCTCATATTTTGTTGGCCTCACCTACAGGACCCCACGTGTGTCGCCCTTGTCGGATGTGTCTCGGCATCTCTTCTTTTTTTGTGGCTTTTTTCCCCCTCCTTTTCTCCCCAATTGTACTTGGCCAATTACCCTATTTTCTGAGCCATCCTGGATTCCCGGTCGCTGCTCCACCCCCTCTACCGATCCGGGGAGGGCTGCAGACTACCACATGCCTCCTCCGATACATGTGGAGTCGCCAGCCGCTTCTTTTCACCTGACAGTGAGGAGTTTGACCAGGGGGACGTAGCGCGTGGGAAGATCCCGGTATTCCCCCCAGTCCCCCCCCCTCCCCCCGAAACAGGAGTCCTAACCGACCAGAGGAGGCGCTAGTGCACCAACCAGGACTCATACCCACATCCAGCTTCCCACCCACAGACACGGCCAATTGTGTCTGTAGGGACGCCCTGACCAAGCCGGAGGTAACACAGGGATTCAATTCAATTCAATTCAATGTATTGTCATTAAAAACAATGTGCAGCCACATGTTTGAAATGAGGGCTGTGGCTTCACCAAACAGTGCAAGACAGACACAGACAAACACAGCAAACACAGTATAAGATATACACACGAAGACCAAAAGCTAAGATAAGTTAAAAAAGAGCAAGAGTACAAAATATTTAAAAATATCTACAGACATTCAGTGGGTAGCCAGGTTCAGGTGGGCAACAGCTTGTGGAAAGAAGCTGTTTTTGAGCCTGGTAGTGCGTCCTCTGAGGCTCTTGTAGCGCCTCCCAGAGCGCAGGGGGGAGAACAGTCCATGGTTGGGGTGGGTGGGCTCTCTGCTGAGGCTCAGACCCCTTCGAAGGCAGCATTTGTGATAAATGTCTTTTATGGCTGAGAGCTGGGTACCGGTGATATGCTGGGCCACCTTGACGACCCACTGCAGAGCCTTCTGGTCTACTGAGGTGCAGCTGGTCAGGATGCTCTCTATTGGAACCAGCGATCCCCATGTTGGTAGGCAACAAAATAGACCACTGCCACCCGGATGCCTGGGTCTCAGCATCTCTGATGCCTTCGTGTTGCGCAGGCGATTCATAGGGGGGTGATATTAGTGTAATATAAGTAAAAGCATAGGTTTTCTCCCTCTAAGCAGCCGTGTGATGCAACTTTCTTTTTTTAATTCATCATGAAGGCAATCAGGTCCACCACCTTAGACCCGTACAAACATGTTTCAAGCTCCAACTATGTAGACAAAAAAAAAAGTTTATCGTCTCTTTAATATGATTCTGTTGCTGAAACTACTTGTTGCATAAATAAAACCGAATTAGCTACAGAATTTCAAAACTGTTTTGCTAGTTTTGCTTCATACGGTCGTCACATTGGTGTATTTTTGTTGTCGCAGTTGTAGGTGTTAAATGCTCAACGTAAAATGTGTGTTACAAAAAGTCTGAAAGAGTGCATATTTGGTATCGGAGGCAGCGTTTCAAGTGGTGTGCGGTACTCAATGCATGGTGCTGTTATGTAAAATACACGGCAGATTGTGGGTGTTGCTCCATGTGTGCTCCTTGTTCCTCCCGTGTCTTTTACCCATCTTTAATAATCACGCCTCTCTTAACTGGCCCAAACAATAACGCAGAAAGTGCCAAAAGCTGATCACAATAAGACAATTCAAACTCTATCATACCATTAATTTGTTAATCTCCACTAGCTCCCGACCCTTTTCCCTCCCTTTAGGTCTCCTATTTTCATAACTGGAAATGATAGGGATTAGGTGTGTTTTTATAAAGCTGAGGTGTGGCATGCGTGTGTGTTCCCAGCTGGATAACCCTGATGAGCAGGCGGCCCAGATCAGAAGGGAGCTGGATGGACGGCTGCAGATGGCTGACCAGATTGCCCGGGTAAACCAGCGTTGAATGGCTGCACCGATGCCTGGATGTGCGACGGCATGAACGATAGACGGGTGGACAAACAGCACAATGGGCAGCTAGAGTAACATTGGGTGGACTTTGTTAAATTACTAATTTATGCAGGTTTTTTTTTATTACTCTTAATGACCTTGATACCATCATCGGTTGGTCACAAAATCCTCCATAGCTCTTTTTAACCTTATCACTATCAGTAGGAAATTACAGTTTATCAGCAGTGTGGGATAAAATCTCTCATCGCATTCTCATTAGTTCTCATTTAAGCAACATCTCTGACTTGTGCTGGGCCACTGTGTGTGTTTCAGCTTGGCTGACTAGTTGCCTGTCTATATCTTTTTGGCAGGGCGGGAAATTCCCCAAGTTTGTGTCCAAAGAGATGGAGGCCATGTACATAGATGAGCTGCGCTCCTCCGTCAACCTACTGATGGGCAACCTGGAGAGCATGCCCGTCTCCAAGGGCGGAGAGTTCAAGCTGCAGAAGCTGAAACGAGGCCACAACACCTCCATCATGGACATGGGCCAGGAGGATGAGAACACACTATCCAAGTCGGATGTTGTGCTCTCCTTCACCCTGGAGGTGGGTTTGAGAAGCGGACTACATTTTCATGCATAACTGAATTTTTTTTCTTCACATTTTCTGCACTTTTTTTTTGCATGAAAAGAGACATACCCCAATTACCTCTTGTCAGCTCGCTGATAGAAACATTTTTTTTAGTGTCAAAATTTGCCGCAATCGCGCAAATTCTGCAGTGTGCTGTAACTTCTCATTTTAATACGTCTCACACTGTTTCATCTCGACAAAGGAGCGCTCCTCAGGCGAGCTCCTCGCACCGATATTGAGGTGAGGCGTCTATTAGGCTGTCTTCCTGGCTGACGGCGTCAACCTCACCCAAATTGGGCGCACGTGCGTCCATTCCTTTTCTCAAAGCGAGAAGGAAAAAGTGGGTTTCCCCACTGTCTATGTATTGCTGTGGCATGAAATGATAAATTACCTGCTCAACTCCAACCCCTTTACCTGCTGCAAGAGCTTGATCCGTAGAGAAATCTTTGGAGCACAATGGTTCATATAAATGGGGTTTTCGTAGTCAGTGACAGTCCCCTGGTGGTAGTTTGGCTTATTTATCTGTGTCCTCGGGACATGAATTTTCACATTTTTACTAGCAATATAATGTTTCAGCCTTTCAACAGCCTTTGTTGGATATATGTGGTAGGTTACTGTTTCATCCCTTTCTCTTTCTGTTTCCCATCTGTTCGCAATCCCCTGTGTCCTTCCCCGCCCCACTGCCAGGTTGTGATAGTGGAGGTGCAAGGGCTGAGGTCTCTGGCACCAAACAGGATCGTTTACTGCACTATGGAGGTGGAGGGTGGACACAAGCTCCAGACAGACCAGGCGGAGGCCTCTAAGCCTACGTAGGCAGACACACACACACACACACACATACAGACATGACACAAAGGAAATTGCTGCAGCGATGTAAATAACCAATCAACGATGAGAATAATCCCACCGTCTTTATGTACTTTGTGCACTGCCTCGACGCACAGGGCGTACAGACACACAACGCATGTATGGATCCTGGTGTGTTGTTTTATCCATCCGTCTCTTTCCCGTTTCCTGCTCGGTCAGTCACACCCACGTGATCTACCTCAGCCACTTTCTTTTGCCACCTTGCAGGTTAAACAGGAGTTAAAAAAAATACCTGGCTGGTTGTGTCTTTGCAGAGATGAGGATTGGGTGATAGTGCCACCAACTGGACACTTGGTATAAAAACAACACTCAGCGATGTTGTCATAGGAATCTATTCTGTTGCATCCCAAGTACAAAAAAAATCAGTAATGCTTTAGTGTGCGTGTGTCTTGTTGTGATGTAAGTTTAAAAAATAGAGAAGAAGAAAAGAAATTGCACAAGACTGGAGACTTGGTTTGCTTCTGTGATTTTTTTGATTTTTTTGATTTCAATGTGCACCCGCAACAGGAAAGGTGGACTCCTTTCTTGTTGCGGGTGTACTTTGAAAAGAAAAGAGGTTCTCTTTTAGAGACCAAAAAAAAAAAATTCCTTTGCCCTTTTGATTGTTTAGAAATGAAAAGGAACACTTATTTTGATTTAACACAAGTCCCAAAACTCTTTGTTCTCGTGACTAATTGATTTCTTTTCCTCTCCAGTGCGTCACTTGCTTTGCTCTCTCGTCTCTGGTCCATTCATGTGTCTTTGATGACAAACGGGAGCCTATGAAATGGCACGGAGGCCTGTTGTTCGTTTGACCTGCTAATCCATCCACCCATCCATTATCCGAACCGCTTATCCTGCTCTCAGGGTCGCGGGGATGCTGGAGCCTATCCCAGCAGTCATTGGGCGGCAGGCGGGGACACACCCTGGACAGGCCGCCAGTCCAGCACATGGCACACACACACATTCACACCTAGGGACAATTTAGTACGGCCGATTCGTCTGACCTACATATCTTTGGACTATGGGAGGAAACCGGAGCACCCGGAGGAAACCCACGCAGACACGGGGAGAACATGCAAACTCCACACAGAGGACGACTCGGGACGACCCCCAAGGTTGGACTACCCCGGGGCTCGAACCCAGGACCTTCTTGCTGTGAGGCGATCGCGCTAACCACTGCACCACCGTGCCGCCTATTAACCTGACCTGTCAATATTAACCGAAATTCCCTGTAGTATGATAGGTGCATTATTTCTGATCAGGCCATGCACTGGAACATGTGACCCATGTGACAGCACTTACATGAACCCAAGTGGTGTATATGTAATAGGACCATATGTCCATCTCAACAGTGTGTAAATATGAGTGAGTGTTTACTACTCAAACATTACCATTTATACCGGACCAGTGCACCAGAATAGCATCTATTCCATTTTCCTTGTTTGTCACACAGGCAGAAACAAGGGCAGTCATTCGTGTGACCAGTATAATTTATTACAATTTATTTTTCAAAAATAAGCTAGCAACTACTGCACTTAAGTGGTGGTTGGATGTGGTCCCATGTTTGTTGTTGTACATGGCTCTATACCTGTTGGAGTATATGATCCATACTATATACACAACATTTAATCCAGTGCAGTCAACATTTCAGGTTACATTTTACTTGTTGACTCTGCACCTTAAGAAGAGGGTTTGGTGCACGTGCGTGCTTTTTGTATTTTGTAACAATTGCGTAATAGACTGCTTCTTGGGATCCCACAACAATGAAAAGGGGAGAATCAGGTTTCCTTTTGCAGTTTCAGTGTAATTGTGTCACACAGAAACTGCAATGTCATGACTGTGACGCAATCCCAATGTATTTTTTGCAAAGTACTGTACAAAATATATTATTATTATTATTATTATTATTATTTCTTTCACGTTTCCTGTTTTACATCCTCTAGAGCCGGGTCCAAACTATGGACCTGAGGCACTATAGGGCAGATGTCACTTGATTGACAGTACTCATCGTACTGTGTGGGCTGTTCCGAGTAGGGCGATCTTCTGGACTGCACAGATGTTGATGTTGCCTGGGATACAGTTGGTGAACTTTACCATTCCCTTCTTCATGAAGAATGGAAAAGTTATTATTATTATTATTAGTCAGTGGGTTGATTTTACTTCTTCAAACTTTTGGGGGAAAAAAAGGGGGCAGCATGTGGCCCAGTGGTTAACACTGTTGCCTCACAGCAAGAAGGTCCTGGGTTCGAACCCCAGGCCATCCCAGGTCCTTTCTCTGTGGAGTTTGCATGTTCTCCCCGTGTCTGCGTGGGTTTCCTCCGGGTGCCCCAGTTTCCTCCCACCATCGAAAAGACATACATGTTAGGGTTAATACTCCTGCCTGGGCCCCTGAGCAAGGCAATGGAAAGGGGAACTGGTGTTGGTCCCCGGGCGCTGCAGCTGCCCACTGCTGCTATACAACAGGATGGGTTACATGCAGGGAACACATTCACCGTACGAATACGATGACAAAATAAAGTGGCTTTGGCTTTGAAATGCACATCAACTCATTTCAGCAATTTCCTTTGGTCGGGTGTGATTTCCCTGATTTCAGAGTATTTATGATTTCACATTTATAAGCCTGTGTTTGTTGGATTCTAGTGCTTTTCATGTGTTGTTTTTCGCTAATATTTGACCAAGTTAAATTGCGTTGGGAATAGGCGTGGGTGTCTCCCTCACCAGCAGAAGATTTCTGTTCTTAAGATGGACCGCTTTCTTTTTTTGCACTGTTTTGCTCTCTGTTAAGAAGAGCAAAATCCACAAATGCAAACTGCATCTTAATGACACACGCGCACGCACGCACGCACGCACGCACGCACACACACACACACACACACACACACACACGCACAAAACAAAAGCCATAATTTACCCAAGTCACATCTTTGTCTCTTGCTTGGGTGTATGGCTGTGCTTGTCTTCTGTGTGTGAACGTATCGTGTGTGTGTGTGTGCGTGTGCATGTGTGGGTTTCCATGTCTTGGTTTCTGTGTGTGTCTGTGTGTAGTTGGGGTACCCAGGGGGATTTCACCACCACCCAGCCCCTGCCTGCTGTCAAGGTCAAGCTGTTCACCGAGAGCACCGGCGTGTTGGCTCTGGAGGACAAGGAATTGGGACGGGTAAGATTATTAGTCCTCTTCATCCTGCTGTCTTCCTCTCAGTCGCTGCTTAACTGGTTCTTCAGCTCGACAGCTGCTACCACTCCTCTAATGTTACGATAGACAGCTGGTGTTGAGCTGCCTCTGCTGAGATGTGTCCAGGACAGTGTTTCAGGGGCGTCCGGGTGGCGTGGCGGTCTATTCCATGACCTACCAACATGGGGATCGCCGGTTCAAATCCCCGTGTTACCTCTGGCTTGAGCGGGCGTCCCTACAGACACAATTGGCTGTGTCTGCGGGTGGGAAGCCAGATGTGGTTATGTGTCCTGGTCACTGCACTAGCGCCTCCTCTGGTCGGTTGGGGCACCTGTTCAGGGGGTTGGGGAACGGGGGAATAGCGTGATCCTACCATGCGCTACATCCCCCTGGCGAAACTCCTCACTGTCAGGTGAAAAGAAGCGGCTGGTGACTCCACATGTATCGGAGGAGGCATGTGGTAGTCTGCAGCCCTCCCTGGATCGGCAGAGGGGGTGGAGCAGCGATCGGGACGGCTCAGAAGAGTGGGGTAATTGGCCGGGTAAAATTGGGGAGAAAAGGGGCGGGGAAAATCCCCTCCCCCAAAAAAAAGGACAGTGTCTTCACACCACACAGTCCATCTATATTCAATATTGGTTAACAGTTCAAAAGCGAAACATTCAAAGCACAGTAGAGCTGTTGTCATGGTAACAAAAGATGCTGCTGTGTATCACTTCCAGTATTAGGAGACATACTTTGTATCTGGTACTTCAACGCTTGTGGGACTTCACACTAAATTTCAGGTCCAAACCATGCCAGGCAGCAGAAAGCTCCTTTTAAATAATCAGTAACTCAATCGAATGTGGCATCATCCAAACTCCGAAATGGCTCCCCACAGTTCTAGAGACAGTCTGTGGTGTCTTTTTCGTTTCAGATTCATGTTAGATAAAATAATACCCGCACTAGAATAGGCCGTGTCTTGTTACAGACGCCTTCTCTTTTCTGGCTATTTCCAGGTCGTCTTACACCCGACCCCCAACAGTCCTAAGCAGTCAGAGCTCCACAAGATGACTGTGTCCAAAGGCTGTCCAGACAGCGACCTCAAAATCAAACTGGCTATCCGGATGGACAAGCCACAAAACATGAAGCATTGTGGGTAAGCGGCTGTGTCACTCGCCTGGATTCTACCATTCGGCCAGGTGGAGGATCATTTAACTGATCATAACCTGTTCTGAAGATTGCGGAGGGTGGTTTGAATCCCTGAACTGACTTGAAAAATAATTTTAAAAAAAACTGGATAAAAGCAAGGTTATAAAAAGGAGGTGATGGTGGTACCTCAGTCAATACTGAGGTGCTCTTGAGCAAGGCTTTTGATCCTCAGCTACTCAGTGGGCACACTCAGGTCTGGACATGTGTAGGTTTGTCAGTGTAGGGTGGAAAGGAGCTACTAGAAGTTGTACTTATTCAACTCTTCTTGGCTAAGCTCAACAAAATGAGACACACACGCTCAAGCAGGTTTTACCAAAGAAGAAGTTTAAGTTTGCAAGCTCACAGGTGATCTGCTGCCATCATGGGCTCATTAGAAGCAACGCACCTCACCACTGTTTACATGCATCCGTCATAACTAGTGGATGAAGGGTGAATTGTCAGATTTGCCCTGCTAGTAAAATATACACAAGCCCTCGCTTTGCTTCCCTCTGGTGGTCTTTAGTGAACACTACAAGTGTCCTTTTTTAAATAATGCTAAAGAAACCACATCATATTTCTTTGTACAGGTAGTTGCTTTATGTTCGCCAATATCAATTCGCAGTGTTATCTCAAAATAAAAATATATTTTAATATTAAATAGCAATGTTAATATTTTGTTATAATGCTTCTGCAACATATTTTCATTGATATGATTACCCAGATGAAAGTAGAAACTCCATAGTTAATGCTTTACACGTTTCTATACCAGGCTTGCAGTACAGACAGTGATCTTAGTGCTGCTATAGTATTACTACAGAAATGCTGCAGTACGTGGCTATACTGTTTATATTTATAGCATGCAACTTCAAAATACATTTAGATTGATTAATTGAAGCCATTAGTGTACAACAGTCATCAAAATAAATAAATAAATACAAATATCAGACCAGTTAAGAAATGAATGGTAAGTCGCAATATAGATGACAGAAATCTCAAAATCTTACCAATATGTGCCCCCAAGAAAATGGTGGGATACAGATTTGTTTAATGTTTGGACCAGGAAATCTGCAAGGTATTGATGAGGAAATCCAAACTGTTGGTCACCCGTTGCTCACAAGGATATTTATGAAACTGTACAAAGTAGAGATGCAGAAGCAGTGTATAAGCATTAACTAAATCTTGTAAAGGTTAAATTTAAGATAGAGCTCTGATAGCGGCGTTGGTGCGGTGAATTTATAACAGCTTGGATTTTTATGGGACGGATTTAGATGTTTTAGACTACCCATGACTCTTTGGTGAGGGATTAGCAAGGCTGGCAGCCATACCAACATGCACCCTGACTCTGCTGCATAACAGAAGCTAAGCGGGCGTGGGCTTGGCTCGTACTTGGATGGAAGACCTCCCGGGAAAACTGAGTTGCTGCTGGAAGTGGTGTTGAGGGGCCAGTAGGGGGCAGTCTTCTGTCTGGTCCTAATAAAAATCCCAGTTCAGTGACAGGGACACTGTGCTGTACGAGATACCATTCTTCAGATAAGATGTTAAACCGAGGTCCTGAATCACTGTGGTCGTGATTAAAGATCCCATGGCTCTTATCGCAAAGAGTAGGGGATTCCCCGGTGTCCTGGCAAAATTCCAAACATGGCTTTCGCCATCTGGCCACCTAATCATCCATCCCCCCATGTAATTGGCTCAATGAGTCCTTCCCTCTCCACCTCCAGCTGATGTGTGGCGCGCGTTCTGGTGCAAAATGTCTGCCGTGCATCCCCCAGGTGGGTGCTACACATTGGTGGTGGTTGAAGTGAGTTACCCCCTTCACTGTAAAGTACTTTGGGTTCTAGATAAAGCGCTATATAAATGTCATCCATTTTAGTGAAGAATTCCGCAAGTGCCTCTGGTCAAGACTGTCAACAGCTAACATCAATATCTACTCTCCAAACCAAACCGTCATCACAAGCAGTCAAGCTGCCCCACTTGTCCCAAGTAAGATAACTCGTAATGATTCCCATTCTTCTTCTTGTCAAGGATTTGAAGTGGAAATCTGGACTTTTTCTGCTTTAATAAATGGTTATATTATCCATCTGGACCACGCACATGATTCTAACTGGCATCTTTATCATGGAGACGCTCTTTATATACTGCTGTGGATATTTTTGACTGGGTAGGATGAACGCTGATAGAGCGGCAAACACCTTCCTGCTCAAGCAGGAAGTAGGATTGAAATATAATGCTGGTAAGGCGATGCTTCTGTTGGGCAGCTAATCTACCAATTCTACCATCAATATTACAGTAGAACAGTGTCCCCATGTAGTTTGATGTAGTTTGTTATTGGCTGTGTTAGCTTTGGGCCACGGGTGGGAACTTTTAGCTGTCACTGCCAGAGGGAGGGCTAGATCGTGGAAATCATGGACTTCAGCTTCAAGAAAAAAGATGTGACAGTGTCAATGTTAAGATGCCCATCAAGGTTTTGCGCACAAATGCAAACCTGCGCGCTTGCAACTACATCATCGTCATCGGCGGTCTCTTGGGGTCGAGTATGACTAGGTTCTAGGTCCTTGTGGGTCTTCAGTTGGGCGTAGATTGTTGTGGGAGGACGCCTGCGTGTGACAGCTTTTTACGTGGAGTGGCTGATGCACCTGCAGCGACCACACGGTCCTTGGCAGGGGGATGGCCAGAGTCCAATGGCATGGAGAACCAAGGCGAATGGGGCCCACCCTCTGTTGCAGCCTTCATCCACCTTCACTACTGTTGTGACCTGAAGACATCTTCCACCAGTTCTGCCGTTGAGGTCTTTGTTGGATCGCACTTTGTCTGGAACCTCCCCCCTTGACCTATCCACCTTGGGTGACCCTACCAGAGCCAAACTCCGGACGGCATAACTCTTGGGATCATTGGTACATTCAAACTTCTCCACCATGGCAAGGTGGCGATTCAGGAGAAGACTTGCAACTACACACACACACACACACACAGACACACACACACACACATTCCCTGGTTCGAAAATCTTTATATTTTGTGTATCTGTAGCTGTGAGGAGCAGTTCGTCTGTCCTTCTCCCTCACTCCTCTACATATGCTTTCCATTGAGGGGGTCGCTTGAAGGTGGCCACTGTGGGGTGGCTTTTAAGATGCTTGTGTTGCCGCCGTATGTCGCTTGTACCAACCTCTGCCTAACAGGCTGGTGAGCTCTTGGCAAGGCCCTTGTCTGTTGCCCTATCTGTATTGGTTTTATTTAGAGCGACAGACAGAACGTAGCCTTTGGTGGGACCACGGGGAAAGGCATGCAAAGGCAGGCACAGCCAGACATGTCAGGCTGCCCCACCAGCTAGCCTGGCAGCTGCAGAGCCAGAATGAACCAGGGTCTTCACCCTCGGATGTTCTTTTAAGACAAAGCCCTCCCCTACCCCTTTTCCCTCACGTTTACGTGCCACGGAGGCAGAAAGACAAGGACCCTTTTCTCACGATTGTCATTTTACAGTAGCAATAGTGTGATTGTATAGAATAAAAGTGTCAACTGGTATATTTGTCCGTGTGTGTCGGGGCCACAGGGGATGTGCCTCAACCGAACAAGAAGTCTGTTGTCTTTTAAAGTCAAAAAGGTCATGCCTGTCGACAAGGTAATGTCTGGTGTGTTTAGGTTTTTGTGCTTGCCTTTGTTTGCTGGTTTCACAAGTGTTTCATGTACAGTACATGGCAATGTGTAGAATGAACAATGAAGGGATGGCATCATTTTAGAACCAAATAAACAGGTGCCTTGGTTATTTAGCCTACCATACCGTTTGACAGCGATGCACCGTGAAATAAAACATTTACAAAAGGATGAAGGCGTCTCGTTTTTCAAAATGTTCAGGGGGTCGTATTGACAATTTGACTTGCGTAATATGGTTAACTCATCATGTCTGGATACCAAAACTGCATTTTAGGTCTGGATTCTGTAGCACCCCACTGGTGCAGTCATTCATCCTTCCTCAATTTATTAGCTAGCCTGGCACTAGTGAGACTAGGGGTGACAGTGTAGTTAGCAGGATGCAGTTGACTCACACGTCTTCAGTCAAATCAGACATGAGCAGAAGTGCGGAGGGGAAACGGTGCAGTGCATCAATGGTATATCTGAAGCTCCAAAGGAGTTGAATCAAGTGCAACTGGACTGGTATATATCCGTGAAGACGTTTCGCCTCTCATCCAAGAGGCTTCCTCAGAAAGGCACGAACTGAGGAAGCTGCTTGGATGAGAGGCGACGCGTCTTCACGGATATATACCAAGTCCAGTTGCACTTGATTCAACTCCTTTGGATAACCATGACCTAGATGAATGATAACATTCACAGACATGTAGCTGAAGCGTCTGACTGCAGTACTACAGTTTTACCACTAGAGGTCAGCAGAACCATTGTACTACATCATTACAAACTGAACGCAGTTCGCCACTAACAAACCGGCGGTACCTCAGTGATGAAAGTGTACAAAGGTGGTTATAAAAAAAATAATCCTGGTTTTGCAATTTCCAACAAAAATGCTTCATAGTTTTGAGCCTCTTGTACATATCCTCTAAAATGCTCAATCTTTCCTTAAAGCCCTGTATTTCTCATCACACAGGTACCTTTGGGCTATCGGCAAGAATGTGTGGAAAAGATGGAAGAAGAGATTTTTCGTACTCGTCCAGGTAAGCACAAAGCAAAGCGTGATGGCAAAACACAAGTATTGCACGTCTTCATGTGTATGTGCATAAAGCGGTCTGGAAGGTTCTAATTAAACAATTTATTATTTAGCGGTATTCATGCAATATAAGTAGTTAAAATGCTCACATGGACAAGTTGTGCGCTGACCTTTTATATAAAGACTAAAGGATTCACGTCGCCGCTTCGCAGAGCGCGAAGGCAACACTGGTTCAAAATTACACGTGGCCGCGTTGACTCTAACTCGCTCCACGATTTGGCCTACCTAAACAGAAGCTCTGTGGTGGTCGCCATGCTCCACACCAACCATTGGCGGTGGCTGATGTTTTCATGGGATGGATGCTGTGTGTGTGAGTGTGTGTGTGTGTGTGTGTGTGTGTGTGCAGTGAGAAGGGGAGGTGAAGCCAAGCTGTCTTCCCTCAGCTGTCACAGAAATGATGGCGAGGGCAAGCGGGCTTTTGTCAGGAGATGGGGTAGCGGCCATTTTCTGGTGGCTCCGCATTAGGAGCCGGCTATGCGGGACTGTCTCTTGTGTGTTGGAGAGGATATGTCTCAGAGCTACAAGTTGACAGGGGATTGACAAAGCCGAGTGAACACTAGCTGGCCCAGCACTCGCAGCTAGAAAAGCTCAAGCGCCGCCAACTTAAAACCCCTGACTTGCTCACAGCTATGCATATAGCAAGTGACAAACACCGGTCAATAGACTGCCTGCGTGTGCGTGCGTGTTTGCATGTCTATGGGTGGTTTTGTGTGGGAGTACATGCTTTTTTATATGTGTGCGATTGTGTTTGTGTGTGAGAGAGAGATTTTTTTTCTCCTGCATTTTGATGCTGGTGCACATTTTGTTTAGAGAAACGGAGGTACTATAGGGCTAACAACGCATGTTTGTGTGTAATTTCTTTGTGTTTTGTCTTTGTCTTTTGTCTTTTCTTTGTGCTTTTTTTGTTTTTTGTTTTTGTTTTTGTTTTTGCTAATGTCAAGTCGAATGTAAGTATTGACCGTTGGCATTAGTTGGCCAAATCCATCTGAATCATTACACACTTTGATTTAAATCTACTTGCCATTTTCAAACTTGCCAAAAAAAAAAGATCGTTTTTGATTTCCGTGTGTTTTTTTCCCAACATACTGGTAAAAGAAAGGGCAAATAGATTTAAGATCATCACGTTCAGACCTCCAAACATTTGACCTGTCAGTGCTTGAACTGGAATTAATCGTCTGAAATAGAATTTGTCCCCTCGATTTAAAATATGGCAGATCACAGTCGAACCCATTTCTCCAGAGAAACAACAACAAATTAAAAAAAACAAACGTGCGCGCACACACACACACACACACACACACACACACACACACACACACACACACACACACACACACACACACACACATTTCAGTCGAATTTCTCCAGAGGAAACACTAAGGCAACAACAAGATTTCAAATTGCTTTCCCAAATTTCAAAATTTTGATTTCCACCACATAGGGGGAATATTCCAGGTTTTACGTCCCACCAATAACCCTCCATATTAAAGTATATTGACCTTCACATAAGAGATTATTGTAACCTATTTCTCTAGTGCCCACATACTGTACGGTGCTTTGTATATAGCACCTGCAAACATGAAAAATACTATGATTGTCACCCGTCCATGGAAATGACTTATGGAGGCCACTTTACAAACATGAGTCCTTTCTGCCACATGATCAACTGCGGCAAAAGGCAGCATGCCCAGATGTATCAGATTGATTAGATAATTGGATGTGCCAGTAGGTGGCCCATATGCAATGAGCTGCAGTGCATCAACGAGCACCAGTCCACTTCCAGCACTGACGTTTATATTTTAACCACTTAAATACTTGACTCACCTTCATGTTGGTAAACATTATACAACAAATTATTGAAATGTTAAGTTTTCTTAACAGGTTACCCCTTGTGTACCATCAAACATTGTCACTGTTTGTCACTTTTGGAATAACTACTAAATAATCTGTATTATTATAATAATACTATATTATCTGCATTATTATTATAATACTCTATTATCTGTATTATTATTATTATGATTATAATATTAAATTATCTGCATTATTATTATAATATGATATTATCTGCATTACTATTATAATACTATATTATCTGTATTACTATTATAATACTATATTATCTGTATTATTATTATTATATTATATTATCTGCATTATTATTATAATACTATATTATCTGCATTATTATTATAATACTATATTATCTGCATTATTATTATAATACTATATTATCGGCATTACATTTAATTTGGTTAAGCCCTTCCCATTTAACATCTCCCTCATTGTTATTTTCATGCACGCAAGCACACACACACACACACACACACACACACACACACACCCAGGAAATAATTCCCAAAAATGGCAGATTCAGACTCAAGAAACATGTAAAGCTTGGAATTGCAATTCATGTTTGTCTTTTATTTTTTTATTTTTTTTACTTGACTACACATTCATATTGCACCCTGACCTGCTCAATATTATTTTTCCAGTGCTAATTATACAGTCTGACCCAGATCAACCCAGCATGTCAAACGTTGACAAAGTGCACACCTTGAGTTTAGTGCCTATTACAAGAAGATGTTTTATGTTTTGATTCAGGGGGGAAGAAGGTGCATAAATTGGGAATTAAAGTAGAAACAGCCAGTTATATAAAATGCACAGCCTGTCATGGAATGCTTTTATGTGAGACCTACATCTACATCTCATCAATTTCAGACACACAGGTAAACATTCAATTAAAAATGTACTAGGAAAGCAGCCTTAATCGTCTCATACGCTGTTTTCCTTGTATGTTTTAATGCTGTGACCCAGACTGCTTGTGTGCAGATACACCTAAACACACCTAAAGGAAAATTATAAAGGCTCATCCATCCATTATCCAAGCCACATATCCTAATTAGGGTCACGGGAGCCTATCCCAGCAGTCATTGGGTGGCAGGCGTGGAGACACCCTGGACAGACCGCCAGTCCATCACAGGGCTGACACACACACACACATTCACACACACACACACACATTCACACCTAGGGACAATTTAGTGTGGCCGAGTCACCTGACCTACATGTCTTTGGACTGTGGGAGGAAACCGGACCACCCTGAGGAAACCCACGCAGTCACAGGGAGAACATGCAAACTCCACACAGAGGACGACCTGGGACGACCCCCAAGGTTGGACTACCCTGGGGTTCGAACCCGGGACCTTCTTGCTGTGAGGCGACCGCGCTAACCACTGCGCCACCGTGCCGCCTATAAATGTTCAAAACATTATAAATTTGTAAAAATAAAGTGCACATCTGAGTGTGCTCCAAACTGAAGGTGTGGTGGACACCACCATACAATCCGTCTGGACTGTAGAGGGTCCACTCCTCCCAAATTGACGTGAACACGGTTGGGGTCAGGGTGTTGCTGTGCCCTTCCCTACGAGGCCGGACCACACACCCAAGCTAGAAAACTGAAGCTTAACCAGGATTTGACACAGTAATCTTTGCACTTTCCACAACTCTTACTCCACTTCACAACAACCCTTTTTTCCCCCCTTGTTGTCCACTTTCTACCTCCATTACCCCTCCCCTCGTCCTCTCAGCACGCCCTTCAGTCCTTCTGTTTGCCTTCAGCCTAATACCCCATCCCGTCTTTTTGCCTTCAACCTTCGTCCGATTGAGATTTCACTCACGGTATGGCTTCTTCCCATCCTCTCTTCCCTTTCCTCTGTTTCTCCTGACCCTATGTGCACCCTCTCTTCTTTGCTCCTTCCTCTTTACCAGACCGCTCTCTTTCTGTAACCACCGTCCCTCCACTCTGATCTCCTCCATCTTTCATCCATCTACACCCTCTCTCCTCCCTTCGGAGGCAGTTCATTCAAAGTGTAGTACTTGGTAGTGGCCTGACATTCCCCGATTGGTCCACGTGTTTATGGCACAGGGATGTCTAATCTGTCAGCTGGCAACATCTGTAGACTAGACCATTGCTCTCTCTCTCTCTCTCTCTCTCTCTCTCTCTCTCTCTCTCTCTCTCTCTCTCTCTCTCTCTCTCTCTCTCTCTCCCTCTCTCTCTCTCTCTTTCTCTCTTGCTCTCTGGCATGTCTGTCTGTTTGTCACTCGGTTTTCAATTCAACACAACCAGTCATCTGTCACGATCAGCCTTCAAACATGAATTTGCTGAACTCAAGCAATTTTCTGATGACTCAAAAAATGTGAAAATATGGAAAAAAAATAATATTAATAATAATTGTGTTCTCTTAAAAATATCATCCAGTTTCTTCGTCTCCGGTAAGAGAAACGTGGAGAGCTTGATCTTGATTGACAAGATGGAGATCTTATCGATGATCTTTGGTAGGTACTGTTCTCTGGTGGACTGTCGGGGAACTAGCCTACTAGTGTTTTGCAATATGGAAAATAGTATCCCAATACTCCTGGGGGATATTACATGTCGATATGTATATATACTATATATTAGAATACATCCGGAAATATCATGTTTAAGAATCCAACTGAGGCTCGTCACATTTAACTGTTTGGTCATGTGACGTGTAATATCAAATCAAAACTAGTTTTCAAATATTACTCACGCAAATACTTCAGACCTCATTTTGTGAGAAAATTTGCGTAATAGATTCTCGTTATCGTTCAGGCGACAGGCATGGATGGGCGCGAGCCCATGAATACTGGGATGGATCCAGCATTTTAGCTGTGCCCCCGTCCATAGGGTTAGTGGTTCTGTCAGGAAGGGCATGCAATGTAAAATTTTACCAAATCGTTATGTGGGTTGACAAGACCATACCGGATCAGTCAAGGCCCGGGTTAACAACGGCCGCCATTGGTGCTGTGCCCTCACAAGGTACTGATGGAAACAGTAAAATCCGCTGTGGCGACCCCTGAGAAACAGGGAACAAGACAGAAGAAGAAGAAGAAGAAGTAGAAGAAGAAGAAGGTTCTCGTTATCATTAATTTAGACAACAAAATTGCACATCATGAAAAGGCAGTATCGGAATTTCTTCCCGATACAATACCATCGAAAGAAGATAAATGGTAATTTTGAATTATGCCTGGCCCTATAACCTACCGCTACCCAAAAGGCTTTAGTAAATAGCTGTTGACTCTCACTTTAGCGCTCCTCTATGGAAGAGGTCTGTGATTACCCTACTCACAAGGGCAAGGGCAAAAGGAGCCACCATTGTCGGGCGTCCGGGTAGGGTAGCGGTCTTTTCCGTTGCCTACCAACACAAGGATCACCGGTTCGAATCCCCGTGTTACCTCTGGCTTGGTCAGGCGTCCCTACAGACACAATTGGCCGTGTCTGCGAGTGGGAAGCCAGATGTTGGTATATGTCCTGGTCACTGCACTAGTGCCTCCTCTGGTCAGTCGGGGTGCCTGTTCATGGGGGAGGGGGAAACTGGGGGGAATAGTGTGATCCTCCCACACGCTACGTCCCCCTGGCGAAACTCCTCACTGGCTAGTCTGCAGCCCTCCCCGGATTGGCAGAGGGGGGTATTTGGCCGGATACAACTGGGGAGAAAAGGGGGGAAATTCCACGGAAAAAAAAGGAGCCACCATTATATGATTTGCTACATGGATGATCTACACAGGTGGCCCCTACCAGACAGTACGCGGCCCTTCCTGTCCTCAGCCGGTCCACGTTCTCACACCTCACAAACTGTTTGAACACAGTTACTACAAGACCGGTGTCAGCAAAAGCAAGGATCGGATTATTAGCTGCAGAGGGACTCAAAACTCCCCTTGCGTCCTTGTTGGAAAGCCCAACTGAGAGGTAAAATGAGTCTATAAATATCTGGGCGTTAGAAACGATGACAAACGAACGCTTAATGTTTGTCACCCCCGCAGGGAATTAACAGTGTGGCTTATGAATGCCTCACGTTTCCTTTTATTAAACGTTTGTGAAGAGCGCCCGCTCCTCGCGCGCTTCATTATGCTGGCTGTGGACCCGGGGCCGCTGCAGGCAGCTGGCTCGCTGGCTGCACAAGTGCACCACAGCGGACGAAGGCTCCCCCCATTCAACTTTTCTCTTTTTCTGCTTCGACTCTCGCTAGCAGAATGTCTCTTTGCAAAATAACAAGGACAAGCCTGTCTCTAAGTGAGACGCCCTCGAAGAGGAAGTCTTCCTTGAACTTAAAAATGAATACACAAGCCCAGCGACACCGTGCTGGTTCTGGCGGGTGGTACTGGGCAAGACTTCTCAGTTGTCAGCTTGGTTTTGAGTAAGACTTGTGTTTAAACAAGGACGCATCGTCTCACAGATGCAAAACACAACCGGTATGCAACTTTGTTGTGAACATAACAGTATGGGATCATTGTGTTGAGTTTGTAATTACAAGTCGTCATCATCATCATCATCATAATTACAAGTAGACCTAATATTGACTGCACATTTTCAATTAACCTTACATATAATTCACATAATATCCTGACTGGATGCTTAACATAGAGGTAAATCAGATGTTTGCAGCGGTTCAACAGAGCTGAAATTAGCTCATCTGGGTCATGTGTTTAGCTAGCCGACGACCCAGAAAATCCAGCTGACACGCCAGAAAAACAAAACTTTTGTCAACAGATTAATTTGTGTGAGCCTGTTAAAGGTGATAAAGTCTTCCTTGCATCTCCGTCAATGGAGTTCTGTGAAATCCAACCTCAGATGACACCGCATGGGTGATACCAAGTGATAGAATGCCAGGGAGAGGCTAAGAGAGGATAGTGGTGGGGCTGCAAATACATATATATATATATATAATCCAGTGAATCAAGTAAATTCTTTACAAGACAGTACAAGCCTGTTTCATGTCATAAGCAGTCATCAGCTGTGTGTGTGTATATATATATATATATATATATGTAAATTCTTTATGACACAGTATAAGCCTGTTTCATGCCATAAGCAATCATCAGCTGTTAAATTTTGATTGATTTTGCTCCTTATTTCTTGAGCACTTTCCCTACCATTGAGTGTTTCTTTAAACAAAGTTTTATATATATATATATATGTGTGTGTGTGTGTGTGTGTGTGTATGTATGTATGTATATATATATATATATATTGCTGTGTATTAGAAGTTTTTTCCTACATCTATATTGATATACCGCTTCTCATTTGTTGGGCACTTTTATCAACACCATTGGGAAAAAACGCTGTATTTATATATATATATATACATATATATGCATGTAATTTTCCCACCGACGAGTATTTTAATGTTAATTGAAAAGAAATACAAACTCTTTAACATCTTTCAGCAGCATGCATTGTTAGATAGTCACTCACAAACGTTTTTGGAGGGCTTTCAAACCCTCCCCAAATCTACACAGACGGCACAGCTAAACACGAGAGTTTGTGTATCAGCAAGTTAGAGGACAGAAAAAGTGGCGAAAAATGTGCCATTAACAAATTATTACTAACCATTTCTTTACAATTTTGGGTAAGCCCCCTAACTCAGGTCATGTTTGGCGGGTTTAGGCTCAGACTGGGCTCTTGCAGGTCTGACAAAGTCTACTCTAGATGTGTTGAGGACATGGTCAGATGGTGTCTGGTATCGGCTTAATTTTGGAGAAGATAACAAGAAGATGGTGTCGGTTTCTGAGCACACGTGCCAGGCTCAGCATATCGTCTTTAGTGTTTATCGTCCATGTGTTTCCTCTTATGATGAGACCGGGCTCTATCTATATCTATCCCTCGTCTGCACTCACTGACAGCTGGAAACTTCATCAGAGAGAGAGAGGAAGAGGGCGAGGGGGAGGGAGGGAGAGAGGGAGAGTGACAGAGACATTGAGACGGTGAAAGATGGACATGTGTGGGTGGGTGGGGGGTAGTTGGTAGTTCAGACATGTGCCTGTGTGACATCCTGGAAGCTAGAGGGCCCTTGCAGAGTTGGTTGGGTTCTGCAGGACCCCGAGGACCCCCGTCCCTCAGTCAGCCCCAGGTCTCATCAGCGCTGGGTTTGGGAATCGCATATGTCACACACACACACTCAGACAGACAAAAAAAAAATGCACATGCACGGGAAACAAATGCACACACGATGCGGCTGCAGCCAGAATGAGACCTGCCTTTGTGGCGGAGGTGGTAACGGCCCCGTGTTTTGCCGGAGCGCCGCTGCGCATGGTGGGCAGCCGGGTTATCGGTGACGGTTCAACTGGCACCTAGCAGCAGGCTGGCGGTTAGCCACCAAGTGTCACTATGGCTCCCATTGCCGGTGCAGGCAGCAGTGACAACGCCGCGGCAATGAACCCGTATGATCCTCATCTTAATAACCGCACCCTGCTCACTGCAAACACCAACAATCGCACGCAAACATTTTAAGTAGTTCACAAACAGAGAAAAATACACATATAGAGACAGACGCGGATACACAAACGCACCCATTTGTCGACTGCCATGTGTTCATACCCCCTTTCTCCTTATTTATTGGCTGTTTGATTCCCACTGGCATTGACATTAGGGCTTGCGTAAATAGATGAGGCCATCTACACACCCACACACACACACACAGCCGCTCTACTCATTATTGCTGGTCATGAACACACAATTTCACCGCTGTAACCAGCAATGGCTCTCTAGCTAAAGCCCTCAATTCAACCACTTCATTGTAATGTGATAATAGTTGTGCGTGCATGCACACATTCACACACACAAATGGGCCTCCGCACACAAGATGAGAACAGCTGTGCCTTACCCCCCCCCGCCCCCCACATCCACCCATCCAACCACCATCACTATCCTATCCTTCCCGCATGCACGCCACACACAAAGTTGCAGATTTGTGTGCATTATTTGTGTGTCAGATCACTGTCTTTATTTATTTTGTTGGCTCGTGTGTGTGCGTGTGTGTATGTGTGTGTGTGTCCGTGTGTTCCAAGCTCTTGCAATACAACTTGAGGTGCAAGAAAGATAATACAACAAAAGGTGCAACATATAAGATGACAACAACAGAGACTAAGTAAGGGCGGGGTACTGCCATGTTTAGAGTCACTGTCTGTAAACATGACATGGCAGGTTAAAAGTGTGGGGTCTCTCTCTGCGATTGGGGCAGGTGAGCCAGTACACCTTCGCCATGTGCAGCTACAGAGAGAAGAAGGCCGAGCCTGTGGACCTTCTCCAGCTGGACGGTTACACTGTAGACTACACCGACCCCCAGCCAGGTAATGGATACAATCCCAGTGCACCTATGTGAAGGATTACAGCCATAAATAGTTAAAATGTATTTTTCTTTAGTCTCTCACTTTCAAGTTAGCTATCTTTATATGTCCATCTTCAATATTTTTGGATGCAAATGTGATCAATTCTTAATCAAACCAGTGCTCCGGTGTCAAAATGTGAGCTCGCTGGTTCGAATCCCCATGTTACCTCCGGCTTGGTCGGGCATCACTACAGACACGATTGGCTATGTCTGCGGGTGGGAAGCCGGATGTGGGTATGTGTCCTGGTCGCTGCACTAGCGCCTCCTCTGGTCGGTTGGGGGTGCCTGTTCAGGGGGGAGGGCGAACTGGGGGGAATAGCGTGATCCTCCCACGCGCTACATCCCCCTGGCGAAACTCCTCACTGTCAGGTGAAAAGAAGCGGCTGGTGACTCCACATGTATCAGAGGAGGCATGTGGTAGTCTGCAGCCCTCCCCGGTTCAGCAGAGGGGGTGGAACAGCAACCGGGACGGCTCGGAAGAGTGGGGTAATTGGCCAGATACAACTGGGGAGAAAAAACGGGGGAGGGGGATCCAAAAAAAAAATCAAAAAGATTTTTTTCATCTCTGATGTCCACTGAATGTATCCTAAAACACAAAGTTTGGCTAACTGAATATTTTACTTCACTGGATCAAGTTTAGCTAATTGCCAAGTTATATCCCAGTTTAACTGTTGATCCCTCAACCCCCCTAGGACTTGATGGAGGTCGAACGTTCTTCAACGCTGTGAAAGAGGGCGACACTGTGATTTTTGCCAGCGATGATGAGCAGGATCGTATCCTGTGGGTGCAGGCCATGTACCGGGCCACAGGCCAGTCTCACAAGCCTGTTCCTCCAACCCAGGTCCAGAAGCTCAACTCCAGGGGCGGTACAGCCCCACAGCTCGATGCGCCCATCTCCCAATTCTGTACGTTCTCAACCCTCATTTCATTTCTCCAGCATTTAGACTACACCGAGGCTACACCCCAGACAAGGCCTTCCCTACCAGGTTGCCTTTGGTTGTTTTGCAGTTAAAGGGAAACAATCATGATTTTCAGCATTACCTCTACATATAGTATCCGTTGTAGGACTAACACTCCTGAGCAGTCTCCTCCACGTGTCCATCGGTGATGTCCCTGGTTGACAAATACATTCCTGGTTTGCTAATATGGTGAATTACATAAGAAAATGTGAAAAAAAATGCTACATTATAAAGCTGTACATATGTGTGATGTTTTATTCACATTTTCTTATCCAATGCAGCCTATCGGCAAACTCAGAAATGAGTTTTCACAGTACTGGATCATCTAGTGGTAGTGTCACTGGCGGACACTTTTCTGCACAATTTCGGTGGCGTTTTTCAGAGACACACCGAGGACTGCATAGTATAATGGCCGACAATGGAGTGTTATCCCAACAGCATAAACAGTATATAGGGATAATGTGAAAAATCGGGATTGTTTCCCTTTTAACTTCTTGATTTACTTACTGCAGATTCGTCCTTCTCAGTCGGTCTGTCGCCTCTGTTTCAGAAAAGATACTGGAACGTGCCTGAGTAAAATTGCACTTTTTACAACTGCATTTTTAGCAGCGGAAATTGCTCAAATGTCAGCAGAGAATGCTGAGCAAGCTGTAGCATGTTATACCATGCTATATAGATACAGTAGGTCAGTAGCAGAGCATGCTAATCTGTACACACAGAGCCAGTAAGAGTTTAGGTGTGTTGTCTGTCATTGCACTTTGTGTTAATTCTAAACGATGATAATTAACTTTTTTTGGATTTGGATTTTTCAGTCTGACTCTAGCTGGGGAAATACTGCACATTTGTTTTGACATTTTAGTGTTCTTGCATAATCTATGGTGAAAGCCTCGTTTCTTATTTTTCTCCACTTCTCACTGTACAGATGTTCTTGTGTTATCCTCTACGTATTGTATCGCTTTTCAGGAGATTTGTCTTCTCTTATGTCTCCGTCCTTTTGTCCCGGTACACCGGTCACATACGTCTTCTGAACTGTTACTGTCGTCCTCTCTCACGCCACCTCTTACTGTGTGCTGCTTTTGTCGATGGTGTGAAAAAGTCGTTGTGTTATATTGTGGTGGCTCTGTGTCTTTATGTTACTCTGTTCCTTTCTTTCTCTTCCTCCTTCTCCCGTTCTTCTCCTCCTCCTCCTCCTCCTCCTCCTTCTTTTTCTTCTTCTAACCCCCCCACCTGCTTTCTTGTAGCTGGACGGAAGGGTAAGTGCTTTCCTCCCCATTCTTCTTTTCCCCTCCGTTTTTCTCCCCATCATTCTTCTTGTTTTCAAATCTTCCTGTCTTTCCACATGTTTGTGTCCTTTTGCTGTCCTCACTTTCGTCTTTGTGATTTTAGGATGCATGTAAAACTGATTTGGCTGTGTTTAATTTTGCTTGTCTGCATATTTGCCATCTGTCAGATGGAGATTGGGGAGGTTCACAGATCAGCCATGATTAACCCTGGTTGCTATGTCTGACATTTAAATTGACCGTTCCTGGACTATTAGTACTAGAATGAAAGGACAGTGCCTAGTGTATGTCCTATGGAAGCTCATTTCCACCACATAAAAAAAAAGTTTGCTTAGTTGTGACTTTATTTCTCAGAATTCTGACTTTAATTCTCATAATTCCAACTTTATTTCTCACAATTCCGACTTTATTTCTTGGAATTCTGACTTTTTTTCTCAGAATTCTGACTTTAATTCTCATAATTCCGACTTTATTTCTTGGAATTCTGACTTTATTTCTCAGAATTCCAACTTTGTTTCTCACAATTAAGCAAACTTTTTTTTATGTGACAGAAACAGGCTTCCATATCCAGATGTGATTATGCTTGATTTGTTTTGGGGTTTTTTGTGTGTTTGCTGTTAGCTGTCTTTCTTTTGAGTTAGCGTCTCTATGCCACATGATTTACCAGCTTTTATCTGATAAAATTCACAAACTTAATACCATAGTGGCACAAAGATATCTGTATGCATATGACCAAACATACGTACACGCACACACACGATACTTTAAAACGATATGTCCTATTTGCCGGTGAAAGTAAGCAGCTCGTAACCTGGATTTGTCTGTGGAAATTGATTGAACGAGCTGTTTTTGAAACAAACCACCGGACTCCCGCCGTGCCTCAGCAGCCGGTAATTATCAAGTTAAAAGGGCCACGCCATGAATTATACAGTGTGGTTGCTGCACAATTATTTCAGGAAGCAACAAGTCAAAATGTTACCAAATAACCGCTTGCTAGTTCACACCCGGGCTGGTGAGGTGCATAATAAAATCTGACAAATGTGCCCCTAAATCAAAAGACTAAAATTGAAATATTGCAAAATGAAGATTTATGTTGTCAGTAACTGAGAGATGAAAGTTCTTATACCTGATCATATCACCGGATCGCACTACTGCGTTTTTCTATTGTGATCACTGTCAGGTTAGTTAGTGTTTTGACTTTTTGGCGTGTTAAGCGCCATAAGGAGATAAAACACAGCGACGTGTCAGTCACAGGTAAAACCACTGGGTGTCATTAAGAGGCTTAGTTTCATGCTGTCACAAGTCCTTTAGATTTTTTTTTTTTTTTATTGCCAACATGTTAGCAAGTGCAGCACAGTGGTTAGCGCTGTTACCTCACAGCAAGAAGGTCCTGGGTTCGAGCCCCGGGCTGGTCCAACCTTGGGGATTGTCCCAGGTCGTCCTCTGTGTGGTGTTTGCATGTTCTCCCCGTGTCTGTGTGGGTTTCCTCCGGGGGCTCCGGTTTCCTCCCACAGTCCAAAGATATGTAGGTCAGGTGAATCGGCCATACTAAATTGTCCCTAGGTGTGTGTGTGTTTGTGTGTGTTGGCCCAATGATGGACTGGCGGCCTATCCAGGGTGTCTCCCCACCTGCTGCCCAGTGACTGCTGGGATAGGCTGCAGCACCCCTGCGACCCTGAGAACAGGATAAGCGGTTTGGATAATAGATGGATGGAAGGATGGATGGATGGATGTTAGCAAGTATGCATGTGGAGTAATGTGACCTCTGACAATAGTGAAAGTGAGGTCATGGCACTTCTTGGCCTTTTCGTTGGTGTGGAGGCCTTGTGCCCTTAAGTCTCACCTCCAACACTGTTAACACCACAATGACATCCTAAACTACACCCTGCCCTTCTTCTTCTCTGGCCACAACTCTTCCAGTTAAAGCAACTGTTGGCTGTCTTGTCCTTGCAAGCACACAAGTATAAGAACACATCACACGCTATGGCTGGTGGCTTTTGCAGTGAACAAGCACAGAGGACCAGTCTTAAAGCTCACTAAGCAGATGACGGATGAGGAGTCAGTAGGCTGACAGTACTGAGGATCAGTGGTCCTGGTTTTGTGTCTTTAAAAAGGTGAATTCATTACTTAAATAACTGCTTATGTACGCTTATTTTGCCAAGATTTTTTGATTTTTGATTTTTTTGTGATTTTGAGATACTTTATTGATCTCTGTAGGGAAATTACACAAATTTACATAAATACCCAGATAAATGCATATTCAAATTTGTTACCTGTATGGAAGCATAGACTTTTTTCCTGTCCCGTTAGTGGGTTGAAGTTTGTATGTTGTGGGAAAGGCTGAACGTACAACTCTCCGTCTGCATTCAGAATGTGTTGCTGTTGTCCTCTAACGGCTCGCTGGTAATGGTTCTTGCTCTTCGTGTGTTAAATATGTTGTGCGTTCAAATTTCAACCGAAAAATGAAATTGCCGTAGTAGAGCCTTGACATGTTCAGGACAGATAGCCAGTTGTACACTTTTTCTAGATGTTGTTTGAGGCTAAATTGTGTGTGTGTGTGTGTGTGTGTTTGTGTGGTTTTGTGTGTGTGTTGTGTGTGTGTGTGTGTGTGTGTGCCTTGTTTTTCTATCCTAACGGGGACCAAATGTCCCCATTAGTATAGAAAAAC
Organism: Lampris incognitus; assembly: GCF_029633865.1. Classification (NCBI taxonomy): domain Eukaryota; kingdom Metazoa; phylum Chordata; class Actinopteri; order Lampriformes; family Lampridae; genus Lampris; species Lampris incognitus. Next base: position 136,108,131 of record NC_079212.1, read on the forward strand.
CAGAAACCACCTACCTTGTGGGGCCATTTTATGGGGCCCCACAAGTAAAAGGGTCTATTTTAGGGTTAGGACTTGGTTTTAGGGTTCAGGTTAGAATTAGGGTTAGGTTAAGGTTAGGGTAAGGGTTAGGGTTAGGCATGTAGTTTACATGGTTAAGGTTAGGGTTAGGGGTTAGGAAACGAATGTAGTCTATGAGGGGGCCCCGACAAGTATAGATTTGCGAGTATGTGTGTGTGTGCGTGTGTGTGTGGGTACGGATGTGTGTGTGTAGATGAGTGCGTCCCCCATGCGTGCTGCATATTTGATGGGAGTCCATCCCCGACAAAAACAGAAAAAAGCAAGTCATGCGCTAAATGGCCCCAAATGTTCCTGACCAGCACCCAACACCACACCACCACTTCCCTCATCTTCCCAGTCAGTGGCTTTACTGGATCTATAAATGAGTAGCAGCCATCAATCATTGTCAGGGCCATCCTTTCCAAGCCCAGACAGACGGAGGTGACTAGTGTCACTGCATGTTACTGTCCAGCCCTCCCGCCTGCACTTCCTCTCCCTAACATCTAACCGACCTGACAGCCTACCAGCTCCGGACCAAGGGGCACCACAATGTCACCTTTCAGATTTGGGGGACTTGTTGGGGGGATACCATTGGCGTACGAGCATGCAGAGCGCACTGCCCTTTGTTCCTGTTTTGATTGACAGCTGGGGTGCCTTATTTTGGCGGTGAAGGGGATTTTGGCGAACAAATCTTGTGATCGCTTGTTGTAACCTTCATTCATGGCTGTCATGGGTTTTGGTTGTCCGGACACACGAAACCCTGTAATCAAAGTGTAGTTAATTAATGTTTCGTTCTAGACATATCAGATATACAGCATTTGCACACGCACGCGCACACACGCGACAATAAAATTATACGTCAGAAGAGGAGGTGCATTGCGAGTGTAGCATTATCGTGCAGTGTGTTGATGGAGTTGAGAGCAACTTTAGGACTGAATGGTGTCGGGACGGATGCAGGTGTTCACCGGTGAGTCTACAGGAGGTGTGTTGGGCTTAATTCAAAGTTTATTTTAGACACCCAAGCTTGTTTTCTATGTGGGAGTTCTAGTTAGCACAAGTCATAGCATCATGCTAACCCTGTGTCGCTATAGCAAATGGGGCAAAACAAAATACACAATTAAGTAATATACAGTCAAAACCTGCTCTATACAGACGTCTAAAGCGTGATGTAGATTTCATTGCCAAATAAGGGTTTCCAGATCCAACCCTGTTTCAATGCGATGTAGAAACACAGGGGTGTAAAATATTCGCCTTTAACTATGTCCACTCTAATATTGCCTCTTCTCTTTGGATGGTTGCCATCTTGTGCATCAGTAGATTGTTTGAGTAGGATTTTTATCGCTTTTGAAGCTACAGTATGGAAATCGATGGCAACCACTTGCTTAGCATACCCTGTATTTACCACTAATGTCTACCGGCGGCGTGTGCGCGACACTGCTAGCTAAGTAGCTAACTAGCTAAACTAAGTGATGCAAAACCCGCTCCAGTTGTTTCAATTAAGTTATGGTGTAATAACAGGAATCTGATATGGGTCACTTTAAAAGTAGATGTAAACCAGTGGGGGGGGGGGTATAGGAAGAAAAAAAAATCCAAAGTGGGCATCAAGACCTGAGTTGTAAACAGCCTACGAGCGAGGCGTCAGGGATCACTGCCTGAACACGGCCCGCTCGCTGGGGGAGCAAGTGAAAATTTGTTGTGAAATTTTATTCAAAGCCTCCTATTTTGAGGACAATGAAGATTAGCAGGGGGGCTTCCACTGCAGAGCTGTGTCTCAGGGTTACTTTGAGATGCTCCGGGCAGTGATTAATTAGAGCTACCCCAGGGGGCCCAGGGCCACAGACTTCATAGTGAAGTGGTGTGGGGTAGGGTAGGGTTAATAAGGGGTAGGGGAACTCAGGGTGGTTTTTGGTAATGCTGTGCGGGCTCGATGATTACTCTTGAGAAGAGGATTTCCCTGAAGCAAGTGTGTATAGCACACCTAATAGCAATTATTGCTTTGTGAAATCAATTTTACAATGCGTCATTTGAAATTAAATATATATTCAGTCTTCGCCCTGACTCGTTGTTGCGGAAATCAACCTCGGGCATCATTCTTTTCACATCAAATTCGTGCAGGTATGGAAATTAAAAATTAGCAAAACTATGATCGGGAACATTATTAACAGAAAAATCCCAAAAGTGGTAACACCCTTGGAAAAAAAAAAGTGTCTAATGCATTATTGAGTAATGCTGTTAACACCAATGTCGGTTGTGGATATTGAGGATGGGTGGAAGTCTAGAGAGGCCAGCGCTGCTGCTTATGTTTTCATTGGGTTGAATTCTGACATCAGCTTGGAAAATCTGGGTGGGGGTACTGAATAAGGATTACTCCCCCGGCAGTTAAAAAGGAGATGCCTTCGAGCCAGTACTTGACTCCTAACTGCAGCAAAGCTCCTTAGTGTCCAACAGTGAAAGACTGGTTGTACTGGGCAGCTTCCCACTGGGAATGTGTATGTATGTAATCCTCCCTCCAACTAATCTCACAGGTGGCCATTGTAAAAGAGCATGCGTCCTTTAGTCAAGTTGCCTTGATAAATAAGAAGTAGAAATAGTTATGTGTATTCTTTTATTATTTCTAGAACCATGGTGTTACAGTTGTGTTGCCAGTCCTGTGCATTTCCCTCTAGCAAAAAGTTCTGCATGGACAAACTGTGGCTCACATCTATCTAACCCCCGACTAGAACTAACCGCTAACCTTTAAATCTGTAGTCGTCGTATGAAAGCTGCCTCGGAAACAAGCATTTACACTCCCCTTGCACTTTTACTCAAAACGACATGTGGAGGTAACAGTTCAATCAAAACTGTCACACTTTAATTGAATCATCTGGCAACCTAAGAAGTAGTGGCAGTCCTATCCAGGTCTGTAGACCTTTTGGCGACTTCTGAGAAATCACGATCAGATGGGAGCTCGACACGTTGCTCTCTCTTATCCTGTGAGGTGACTGGCAGTTTTGATTGAATATTTTGATTGAATATTGTTCAACTGGCCGGGGGGGGGGGGGGGATAACATTTATTTTCGTTTTTCTTGCTCTGACTAGACTTGTTTCTCTCTCTCTCTCTCTCTCTCTCTCTCTGTCTTTTGGACATGCCTGTCTCCCTCTAATCTGGACGGGCACACAGACGCGGACCGGGCGCAGAAGCACGGCATGGACGAGTTCATCTCAGCTAACCCCTGTAACTTTGACCATGCTTCTCTGTTTGAGCTGGTGCAGCGTCTTACCTTGGACCACAGACTCAATGACTCATACTCCTGTCTGGTGAGGAAAGGCTTGAATCTATAACACTCAGGTGCCCCTGATGAGGCTCAGCTACCCCTCATTTGTGCCGAAGGGCTCCAACGACTGATTTTGTGAACTATCTAGCACTAGCTGAGCCCAGAGATACAGTTCAACTGGCTGTTGTGTTTATTTTTGTTGCCTTTGTCTTACTAAAACTCAACAGTTCACATACATGCTTTTACATTGTTTTCTGTACAAAAGGGAAAAGGAAAATTTTCTCTATGAGGCAACATACAGTGAAAAAGGGGAAAGGTTACAAACTCCTTACTTCAAAATAAACTTTTAATTTGTCAACATTGCCACACTACGGTGCCTTCATCAGGGCTCAAACCTATATAATTCACTCATACTGATCCATAAACGTTAGACAACAGGTGATGCACAAGTGAGATTCACGGAAATCATGTGAGATTAAACAAAGAAATGTTGTGTTGTAAACAGGGTTGTCATCCAAGATTGCAAAAAAGAGACGAGGCAATTCAGGTGTCATTATATAAAATCCACAAAAGTAGGAAAAAAGTTAAATAGTTAGCAGTTTAAGAAGAAATATCAAGATTATCATAAGAACTTGCTATAATCAAATCCCTGCAGGACCCAAATATGAAAATATATCCTGCATGTGCAAATAACTAGCAGCAGGTGATGCCATACAGCACAGCACAGGTAGAGAAAAACAAAGCTGTATTATTAGATAAACAACAAAGTCACCACTTGTTGCATTTAAAGATTTCATAATATCCAAAGCTCCTTATTTATAGCCTCAATAAGAGAACATCATCCAATCAAAAACAATTGGAAACTAATTGTGATGCCTTTTATGACAGGCTACTACTTTCGGCTGCTCCCGTTAGGGGTCGCCACAGCGGATCATCCGTTTCCATTTCTTCCTGTCTTCTGCGTCTTCCTCTGTCACACCAGCCACCTGCATGTCTTCCCTCACCACATCCATAAACCTCCTCTTTGGCCTTCCTCTTCTCCTCTTCCCTGGCAGTTCCATATTCAGCATCCTTCTCCCAATATACTCGGCATCTCTCCTCCACACATGTCCAAGCCATCTCAATCTTGCCTCTCTTGCTTTGTCTCCAAACCGTCCAACCTGAGCGGTCCCTCTAATATAATCGTTCCTAATCCTGTCCTTCTTCGTTACTCCCAGTGAAAATCTTGGCATCTTCAACTCTGCCACCTCCAGCTCCGCCTCCTGTCTTTTCGTCAGTGCCAATATCTCCAAACCATATAACATAGCTGGTCTCACAACCATCTTGTAAACCTTCCCTTTAACTCTTGCTGGTACCCTTCTGTCGCAAATCACTCCTGACACACTTCTCCACCCACTCCACCCTGCCTGCACTTTTATTCACCTCTCTACTGCACTCCCCGTTACTTTGGACAGTTGACCCCAAGTATTTAAACTCAAATGCCTTTGTCACCTCCACTCCTTGCATCCTGACCATTCCACTGTCCTCGCTCTCATTCACGCATAGGTATTCCGTCTTGCTCCTACTGACTTTCATTCCTCTTCTCTCCAGTGCATACCTCCACCTCTCCAGGCTCTCCTCAACCTGCACCCTACTCTCGCTACAGATCACAATGTCATCCGCGAACATCATCGTCCATGGAGACTCCTGCCTGATCTTGTCCGTCAACCTGTCCATCACCATTGCAAACAAGAAAGGGCTCAGAGCCGATCCTTGATGTAATCCGACCTCCACCTTGAACCCATCTGTCATTCCAACCGCACACCTCACCATTGTCACACTTCCCTCATACGTATCCTGCACTACTCCTACATACTTCTCTGCAACTCCTGACTTCCTCATACAATACCACACCTCCTCTCTCGGCACTCTGTCATAAGCTTTCTCTAAATCTACAAAGACACAATGCAACTCTTTCTGGCCTTCTCTTTACTTCTCAATCAACATTCTCAAAGCAAACATCGCATCTGTGGTGCTCTTTCGTGGCATGAAACCATACTGCTGCTCGCTGATCATCACCTCTCCTCTTAACCTAGCTTCTATTACTCTTTCCCAAATCTTCATGCTGTGGCTGATCAACTTTATACCTCTGTAGTTGTTACAGTTCTGCACATCGCCCTTGTTCTTGAAAATCGGTACCAGTATGCTTCTTCTCCACTCCTCAGGCATCCTCTCACTTTCCAAGATTGTGTTAAACAATCTAGTTAAAAACTCCACTGCCATCTCTCCTAAACATCTCCATGCCTCCACAGGTATGTCATCAGGACCAACTGCCTTTCCACTCTTCATCCTCTTCATAGCTGCCCTCACTTCCTCCTTGTTAATCCACTGAACTTCCTGATTCACTATCCCTACATCATCCAACCTTCTCTCTCTCTCCTTTTCTTCATTCATCAGCCCCTCATAGTATTCCTTCCACCTTCTTAGCACACTCTCCTCGCTTGTCAGCACATTTCCATCTCTATCCTTGATCGCCCTAACTTGCTGCACATCCTTTGCAGCTTGGTCTCTCTGTCTAGCCAATCGGTACAAGTCCTTTTCTCCTTCCTTAGTGTCTAACCTGTCATACAACTCACCATACGCCTTTTCCTTTGCCTTTGCCACCACTCTCTTTGCTTTACGCTGCATCTCCCTGTACTCCTGTCTACTTTCTTCATCTCTCTTACTATCCCACTTCTTCTTTGCCAACCTCTTCCTCTGTATAATTTGCTGTACTTCCTCATTCCACCACCAAGTCTCCTTGTCTTCCTTCCTCTGTCCTGATGACACACCAAGTACCTTCCTAGCTGTCTCCCTCACTATTTCTGCAGTGGTTGTCCAGCCATCTGGCAACTCTTCACTACCACCCAGTGCCTGTCTTAACTCCTGCCTAAACTCCACACAACAGTCTTCCTTCTTCAACTTCCACCATTTGATCTTCGGCTGTGTCTTCACTCGCTTCCTCTTCTTGGTCTCCAAAGTCATCCTACAGACCACCATCCTATGCTGCCTAGCTACGTTCTCCTCTGTCACCACCTTGCAGTCTCCAATCCCTTTTAGATCGCGCCTTCTACATAAGATATAGTCCACCTGTGTGCACTTTCCTCCACTCTTGTATGTCACCCTGTGTTCCTCCCTCTTCTTGAAATATGTATTCACCACAGCCATTTCCATCCTTTTCGCAAAATCGACCACCATCTGTCCTTCCACATTTCTCTTCTTGACTCCATACCTTCCCATCACCTCCTCATCACCTCTGTTCCCTTCACCAACATGTCCATTGAAGTCCGCTCCAATCACCACTCTCTCCTCCTTGGGTACCCTCTCCACCATGTCATCCAACTCACTCCAGAATTCTTCTTTTTCATCCATCTCACACCCAACTTGCGGGGCATATGCGCTGATAACATTCAGCAATAAACCTTCAATTTCCAGCTTCATACTCATCACTCTGTCTGACACTCTCTTCACCTCCAGCACGCTCTTGACATACTCTTCCTTCAGAATTACCCCTACCCCATTTCTCCTCCCATTCACACCATGGTAAAAGAGTTTGAACCCACCTCCGATACTCCTGGCCTTACTCCCCTTCCACCTGGTCTCTTGCACACACAGTATGCCTACCTTTCTTCTTTCCATCATGTCAGCCAGCTCTCCCTTTACCAGTCATAGTGCCAACATTCAAAGTTCCAACTCTCACCTCCACATGTCTACCCTTCCTCCTCTCTAGTTGCCTCTGGACATGCTTTCCCCCTCTCCTTCTCCTTCGCCCAACAGTAGCATAGTTTCCACCGACACCCTGCTGGTTAACAGTACCGGTGGCGGTCGTTGGTAACCCGGGCCTCGACCGATCCGGTATGTAAGTCTTATTTTACACCGGATGCCCTTCCTGACGCAACCCTCCCCATTTGTCCGGGCTTGGGACCGGCGCTAAGGATGCACTGCCTTGTGCATCCTCAGTGGCTGGGTTATGCCTATAATGACAGGAATGTATTTAAAATAATTTTTTTTGCATCGGATTGCACCACGCGGCTTATCTATCCTTACTTTAAACTGGCGATCTTTTTCCTGCATAGAACAAGGACACAAAACAAGCTAAATTCCTCCTATTGTGGGATAAAGGATCTGATTGGAATAAAAAGTAATTATGAGTAGGGAAAGTCTCAGCTAGAAGACTAATGCATGGACTGCAAGGTAGTAAACTAATTAGTAGTAAACTAGTTCAAATGCATTAATGGCGTGCCACTGTATGCAGGCAGTGGTATCATCGGGCGGCGCGGTGGCGCAGTGGTTAGCGCTGTCGCCTCACAGCAAGAACGTTCTGGGTTCGAACCCCGGGTTTGTCCAACCTTGGGGGTCATCCCAGGTCGTCCTCTGTGTGGAGTTTTCATGTTCTCCCCATGTCTGTGGTGGATTTTCTCCGGGTGTTCCGGTTTCCCACACCATCAAAAAGACATGCGTGTTAGGGTTAATACTCCTGTTTGTGGCCCTGACCGAGGCACGGCAAGACAAAGTGGAGTTGGTCCCCTGGTGCTGCACGGCGGCTGCCCGCTGCTCCTAGCTTTTTTACTTTAAAAAACATTTCTGTCGATCCCGCCCACAAGCTCCTTACCCCCCCCCCCCCCCATCAACCTGCTCCTTAGATGAGTATAAGTTAAAGTAGCAAAATTACCGTGTTTTCAGTACTGCGGGTGTTGAGCTAAAATCAGTTAATCACAGAAACGGACTTGTGTTGTACCTTTTTGACAGGGTTGGTTTAGTCCTGGCCAGGTGTTTGTCATGGACGAGTACTGCGCCCGCAACGGGGTCCGCGGCTGCCACAGACACCTCTGCTACCTGAGCGACCTGCTGGAGCGAGCCGAAAATGGCGCCATGATCGACCCAACTCTGTTGCACTACAGCTTTGCCTTCTGTGCTTCGCATGTACACGGAAACAGGTAGAGTCAAACTGGCAACTGGCCTCTTATCCTCCTTTTACTGCAGGTACAAGCACAACAACAAAACTATCTGTAGACTGTTGCGAGTCGAGCAAGCTTCAGGACTTGAGGATTTTAATCATTAAAATTCTGCATAAATTGTGAGAAAGATAGATATTGAACAAAATTTTAAGTATTTGTGTTCATGCTTATTATGATTGCTGTCCTCCATTGATTTCAAACGCACTTTTGGTTGAGTCACCCGCTGCAGTCTGTACCTGCTTTAAGTTTCAGCTCTTTTTCCATTTGTTGATTCATTGCGTTTTGTTGTGTGATTACTTTTAATTTGTTATTGTCATTCTGCATGCTGTTTGCATGTTCACTCTTCTTCTTTTGTTGTGTTCTTTTCTCTTTTTACCTTGTTGAACAAATCACCCCCCCAATCCCTGAAACCCATGCCCTTAAATGCAACCAAATAGTCAGCGTGTGTCTGCGTTGCTAAACTGGCCCTTATCCAAGGCCGAACTTGAACAAGCTCTTTTCCCCTCCGCTCCCGAGCCCCCTATTCCCACTGCAAAGAAGGAACTCAAAATCATTGAATTCATGAAGAAAAAGGACTTCAGGTCCCCAAATTCCTCTGCCGCCAGAAGGTAAGTCAGTTAACAGGCATCCGGCCATATTTGGTGATCTTCTGATCGGTGATCAGAAGATCTCTCTGAAGATTGCAGTGAAGCTAGCGTGCCCTGAATACACAAAACATGGTTGCCACACAGAAAGAGAAGCCAAAAGCTTTTCCACCATGTTCTCCACCCAGTAGTTTTAGAGGCCAATGGAAGATATGTAATCTCCTCCAATTAGCTCTCTTCTGTAGGCTATCTGATAACGGAAAACAAGAATTATTGAAATAAATTGAGATTACGTCTGTGATGGAGTGAATGATACTGAAAAAAAATCATTGCAATATTTTTGTGATATGTATTGCAATGTTAAGGTGGTTGTCCATAATTTCATGTTTTAAACAAATGCCGTATTTGACTTTTGTTTCCAACTGAGACTTTTGGAGGAACATCTATTCAATGTATTGGCATTCTGTAAGTGTTTCTACATTGCCCCCCCCTTTTTTTCTTCTAATTGTACTTGGCCAATTACCCCACTCTTCTGAGCCGTCCAGGTCGCTGCTCCACCCCCTCTGCCGATACGGGGAGGGCTGCAGACTACCACATGCCTCCTCCGATACATGTGGAGTCACCAGCTGCTTCTTTTCACCTGACATTGAGGAGTTTCACCAGGGGGACACAACGCGTGGGAGGATCACGCTATTCCCCCCCAGCCCCCCCCCCAAAACAGGCACCCCAACTGACCAGAGGAGGCGCTAGTGCAGCGACCAGGACACATACCCACATCCGGCTTCCCACCCACAGACACAGCCAATTGTGTCAGTAGGGACGCCCGACCAAGCCGGAGGTAACACGGGGATTCGAACCGACGATGCCCATGTTGGTAGGCAGTGGAATAGACCGCCACACCACCCAGATGCCTCGTTTCTCCATATTCTATTCTTATTTGTTGCTGGCAGGTCTGCCATTACCCGCCAAGTATTCTAATGCAATTGCGTCCGCATAGGAAATGCATCAAGTCTGCCACAAAAGGGAAAGAAGAAGGAACTTGCACAACAGTTGTGGAAGAGAAAGTATAGTCATTAAAATATGATGCTAAACATTATCTAACACTTAATTATGTTTTATCAGACATTTGATATGGTTTGTTATGGCTTGATATGTTGCTCAGTATTACCGTCTTAGATGACGATGTCAGTCAGTCTTGCATCTCCAAAATACGCTAGATTATCTGGCCGGTGTTTCACCAAAACCTGTTACTGTCTGAATTGTGACCTACGCGTAAATGCCCGCTGCGCATTCCACATGGCGTCCATTTTGAATGCAACGCTGGGATGCAAATTAACTTTTGTGGCCAACAGATGATACCATTTCCACCAAAACTTAAAGTAAGGACAGCTGCTTTAAAGAATAAATAGGAGTTGCATAAATGATAAATTCCACTTGCAAAGAACGTATAATGTCTAGCAATCTTTGCTATTTTTTTCTGTTCTCATATATATATATATATATATATATACATACATACACAGTTTTTTTTTCTTATCTAGTATAAAGCGTCCTTGGGTTCCTTGAAAGGTACAATACAAAACTAAGTTGTTGTTGTGATGATTATGGTGATTTCTGAGTGGTACATAAAGCTGGTGTTGAAGAAGTCATTAAATCAGACTTAATTATATTATTTGTCAGATGCATTAGGACATTTGTCTTCAATAGTACTCATAAAGAAGTGGACCTTGCTAAAATTAATACTCAACAATATTCATAACAATGTGTAGGTAGGTACACAATAACTGCTGTGACTGCGGTATTATTTTTACCATTATTTATGCAAGTTACTAAGTATATATTTTCTGTACACATATGCTGCATATATGAGTTAGGTCCATTACACTGTAGAACACGAGACAAATGTCATCTTTCTGCCTTTTTCACATACATCTTAAGTGCTGAAGGTTTAATTGGGTCCAAATCAGAAGAAAAGTAAAGAAATTGACCATTCCTAGCTCATATGATTTACAAAATTATGCTTTCTTGCAAAAATCTACAGCATTCAGTTCAAATGTCAAGACCCTGAATCACCTCTGAATCTCAGGAATCAGGAACACTTTGTCATTTCACTTCATACACTTGTGTACATGAAATGAAACGAAATGTGGTTTCCTCCAGCCCACAGCAGTACAACACAAAGACAAACACACATCCAAAAACTACAAGAACACACACATCCAAACTAACACATCTATCCAAACTGAACAAAAGTCACTGTCCAAGGGAACAATGCCAGCCAGGATGACTGTCAGAACCGCCAGTCTACATGGGCTAGCAGTTAGCTTAGCCCGCCCCGCTTCCGCGTCCTGTCAGACCTCCCTCGGCGTTTCCTCCTCGGGTGCAGTGCCAGGCAGAAGCCATGGTCCCTGGGCCCACCGGATGAAGCAGACCAAGCCCTCCCGGCCGATCCAGCGCCAGCTCTCCCAGCCAGACACCCTCGACACACCTCCCCGCACTCCTCATGACGACATCAAAAACACCACAGTCAACGCCAGGTGAGGCCGCCGCCAGACCACCCTCGGTGTTATCGGAACTGCCGGGGTGCATGGGTTAGCACTTAGCTTAGCCTGCCCCGTTCTCCCAGCCATCAACCGAAAAAAAAAACTTGGACGTGGACAAAGGCTTGGGTGGTACTTGGTGAGGCCGCCGCAAATGTGAATTTGTGCTGCCATCTTCTGACACCGGCACTGGGTGAAGCCGCTGCAAACGCGAATTTGAGCAGCCATCTTCCGACACGCTCATGAAACCTTAGAAAAGATGCTCGTTTACAACCCAGTGACGCATGAAAAATTGTCATCTGTCCTACATGACACCCTGCACGGGCGGCGAGCAGCTGATCTGCAAGTGAATAAAGGCAGAGTGGAGTCAGAACTGCTGCTCCGTCCTGCCTCATCAGCCTCACCTGAGGGACCTACTGTGTCCTTCTGAGGCACGTGTCTGTTATATCAACAACAAGAACTCAAACGAGCTTAACGTACCCAGTTAAATGGGTTTAATGAGCAAGAGTTTGTTATTAGAAATCAAACGGGCGACCCTGAGCAGGATAAGCGGTTTGGATAATGGATAGATGGACGGATGATGACATCTCCTCCATGTCTATGTTGAGGTGTAGACCTGTGTTTTCACGTCTGCGTTATCTGACCATGCTGGTTTACCTTCGCTACTGCCTTCATTATTGTAAGCGCCACTTTTATTCAAGTTGCGGTATTTACCAACTGTCTAATTTGGTGTGATGTGAACAGACATCAAATCTGTTGGCATCACAGCCGTCTGTCTCTGAATGAACCATAACAAAGATAGACGAGGGCCAGTCCAATGCTGAGGGCAAGGGTCAGGGAGGGCTGCCTGTCAGTCTGCTCAACTCTTGACACTCCTCCAACCCCCCATCCATCCATCCATTCCCCCTTCCATCCCTTCGTCCCTCTATCCTGCTGACAGACATTGATGGAGCTGACTGAGGACTGAGTTCTGTTCTGATAAGCCTGGACAGATGGATAGCACTTGCTTCAAGACAGAGAGAGAGAGAGCGGGGAGTGGAATGAGGGGGAGTGAAGAAAATATTAGGAAGGCTGGAAAAAAACGTTTGATTGAAATAGAAATAAGGAAACAAAGCAACAGAGTGGATGTACATGCACACACACACACAAAAGCACACGGCATATGAATCCCCATGTGTAAACGAAGGGGGCTTGTATTGGAGAGGGGTCCAACATGCCAGTCCACCCATTGTGCCTGGAGGTGGCGGCATGACAGGATGACAGGTCGTCATGTGTGACGGCTGACTGTCTGTCCTGCCAGGGCCACTGTGTGTCCCCATGCCTTGACTTCATCAGACCAGTGCCCCCACCCACAGACACACAGACACACAGACACACACACACACACACACACACACACACACACATGTCTCCCTCCCACCTCCTAATAGCCTGCTGTTTGGAAGCACTGAAGCTAAGGACTGCACTAATTTAGTGCCGGTAGCCCGGGAGAACATGGAGAATATATGGACCCGTAAAGCGCCAGGACTTGACTTCTGTCCAGCTTGCAGTTGACACTGGGCTCGGCTTGGAAATTTAGACTCGGGGAATTTTTTTTTTTTTTTAAAGAAACTTGCCCCTAGCATCACTGTTTATGAGATGTTACAAACAGTGTCAATTTTAAGCCCGTATAAAATTAGCCACACAAGTTGTATTTAAATTCTTACGAGTCTCTGGCATCTTTACATTTAGAGAATTTGCAGAATATTAGAATATCAACTGTAAATCTAGAAGCACAAATTATGTGCTTTTGCAAAAAAAAGGTGAGGTGTGATGTGGTTTTAAATGTCCGCTGCACTCTTCACATGTGTAAGAGTATGCTCATCCCTTCTAGTTGTATATAATAGATGTGATATATAGTGTATATCAGACCATTTTATTTTGCTGACATGATTTTTTTTTTTTAACTGGATTGTCTGCTTAAATTGAACATTCTGTCAAATGTACAGCTACACTATTTCTAATGGTCAGTCTTTCTTTTCTGGTCAATATAAATCTTGATGATTTTGAATTAAATAATGGTGTGACGCTGTACACAATAAAAAAAGGACTATAGCGAGCTGAATAAAATCTGATGAATAAATTATTATAACATGAAATTTTGGTCAAGTTTAGGAAAAAATAGATTTGAGAGTAATGTAAGAAAAATTATGAATTTTAATGTTTGAATCTTGACACAATATTTTTACACCAATATTCTGCAAAAGTAGTATGTATTATAAAAACTCTAGCAGCTGAAACTCATTATTCTATGTTAGGATCGTTGAACTTTGAGAAATGCTGCTTTTTTTTCTTGCCAAATGTTTAAATTAGGTGATAATATATTTAATAATAAGTCTAAATCCAAGAGATGTAGAGGGTTAAATCCTATTGCAGGCATGCTAGGACACCAATTCAATGGCTTTACTCTGAAAAAGTGCACAGTGATTCTCCTACACTACCTGCATGGCTAGCCGAGTTTGGCACTGGTGCAAACAGGATAGGAACAAAGCACGATGGCTGACAAGTTCCTCTCATTTTTTTGGATGCTTTATGCTGTTCCTTTATGCTGTTCCGTGCACTAAACGCTGATGATATTAAGATGCTAAGTGAGCTATGACGGGTCCGCTGCTCTTGGTGCTTGCTCATTGTTGGTGATGGCTCATTTGCTTGTTGTCATAGTCAAGAGGAGGGAGGCTGTGGGGTCAGGCCAACGTTCGGAAGCTGACAGGAATGAGAGGGTGTTTATTAAGGAAGCCACGCAACGCTTAATTAGTGCGAAAATTTCCCCTCGTCTTTAATCGCAGCGTGAGGGATGAAATGGCAATTTTATTGCAATATGTGCTCTGACGTTTGCACGTGGGCACACACCACACACACATACCACACACACATAAATGCAGCTTCCCCATCTTCTTTCTGGTGTCTCGTGCACATGTACCAATATTTATTTAAATACTCACATTAACAGTAATTGAAGCTTTGCAAACAATCACACAATCCCACTGTGTGTGTGTGTGCGTGTGCGTGCGCGTGCACAATGACGATCCCCTTATCATTTGTGACATGGCCAGGGCTCGGGTAGAGCGTGAGCAGAGTGCATGTGACAGAGGAGGCGCTGGACTGGTGGCTGTGACAGGATCTTGAGAGGCAAGAGACATAACACAGTCTCTCTCTCTCTCTCTCTCTCTCTCTCTCTCTCTCTCTCTCTCTCTCTCTCTCTCCTTCTCTCGCCCCCCCCCCCCCCTCTCTCAAGGCCCCCTTGACATGTCATCTCAGCGAAGGACAGTGAGAAAGTGTGTGTGTGTGTGTGTGTGTGTGTGCTGGTTAAGGGTAGAAGCGAACCAATTTGCTCAGCGTCGGCCATCATGTCTACATGCTCCCCCGGTTTTCATCCACACTTAAACATATTTTGCGTCAATGTTCTTCCACAGCCACTCGGGTCTCTTTGATGGTGACTAAAATGAAACACCAGAGGATATTACAGGACTGGCATTTCTGTTGTACTGGAGAGCCCATGAGTCGCTGTTATAATGAGAACCTGCAGTTCTTGAGCTTGTACATGTTTAACCAGGGAAAGACACTCCTGAGGGAAAGGGGATCGTAGATTGTCTGCTCACCGTTCTGTTCACATTATTTAGGCGTGGTCTGACAAAGCATTATATATTTATTTATAAATTAATGAATTCGTTCATTCACTCGGTCCTTGAATGGGTGGCAGTGGTGGGGGGCTACAATAGCAAAGAGAAGTTGAATGAGCTTTCTTTTAATTCACATCTCCGACCAGTAAAATAAGTGAAATGGTTTAATATTTTGATTCAAAAATAAAATTCAAAAGGTTTATTCGTCACATACTTCTCATACAAGTACAATGTGTGAAATGCATTTGTTGGTAAACTCCAACATTGTGCAATAAAAGGAAGTAGAAACAGTACCAGCAACAGCAAAAAAAAAAAAAAAAAGTTTATATATTTTTAAAAATGCAATAAAATACTATGTGTAAAAGTCTGTATGGAGGGAAGCGACAGACAAAGTGTCAGTTATTTATGTTATTTGGTCTTAAGTAACCTTATGGCCTGGGGGAAGAAACTCCTTCTGAGTCTCTCGGTGTTGGCCTTGAGGCTGCCGAGGCGTCTGCCTGACCACAGCGGCTGAAACAGTTCATTACTTGGATGTTGGGGATCCATAGTGATCCATGTAGCCCTGGTTCTGTACCGCCTGATGTATAAGTCCTGTAGGTGGGTGAGTGTGGACCCGGTGGTCCGCTCAGCCGACCATACCACTCTCTGCAGGGCTTGTCGGTCTTAAGAGGTGCAGTTCCCATACCAGGCGGCGATGCACCCTGCCAGGATGCTCTGTGGCACCAGAGTAAAAGGTGTTCTGGATCCGTAGGTAGACACTAAACTTCTTCAGTTGCCTGAGGTGGTAATAAAGACGCTGCCTTGCCTTTGTTACCAGAGTGTCCGTGTGTCGTGTCCGTGTTAGGCCCTCAGTGATGTGAACACTGATGTTCCTGAAGCTGCTCACCATCTCTACTTGGGACCCCGTTGATAGAGAGAGGGGTGTAGGTCCTCCGCTGTGTCTTTCTGAAGTCCACAACAAGTTGCTTGGTTTTGCTGATGTTCAGGGAGAGGCTGTTAGCCTGGCACCATTCTGACAGATCCTCCACCTCTTCCTCTCACCTCTTTCGTGATGAACTTTCAGTGGCCAACCATACCCTTTTTTTTCTTTTTCTTTTTTGCCCTCTTTTTCTCTCCCCAATTGTATCTGACTGATTACCCCACTCTTCCGAACTGTCCTGGTCGCTGCTCCACCCCCTTTGCCGATCCGGGTAGGGCTGCAGACTACCACATGCTTTCTCCGATACATGTGGAGTCGCCAGCTGCTTCTATTCACCTGACAGCGAGGAATTTTGCCAGGGGGACATAGCGCATGGGAGGATCACGCCCTTTCCCCCAGTTCCCCCTCCCCCCTGAACAGGTGCCCCGACCAACCAGAAGAGGCGCTAGTGCAGCGACCAGGACACTTACCCACATCCGGCTTCCCACCCGCAGACATGGCCAATTGTGTCTGTAGGGACGCCTGGCCAAGCCGGAGGTAACGGGGATTTGAACCGGGATCCCCGTGCTGGTAGGCAACGGAATAGACCACTACGCTACCCGGACGACCACCAGCCACACCCGTGAACAGGAGTGCAGGGTTACTGAATGGATTTATTGTGCTTAATTACAGTTGTCATAGACTTTTGTTGGGAGTATTTCTCTGGTAATTCTTTACATCATGGAGGTCCACACTCATGTTCTACTTCATTTCAAAATGCACACCACACTTTTTTATTCTCTGATATCTGTCAAGCACATGGAGTGACTACTTGTTTTAGTGGAAGGAGATCAGCACACCAAACAAACACTCATTTAATTAAAAAAAAACTTTAAATGTTAATTACATTACACTTTCTGAAAAAGCAGTTAGAACTAATAATGAGATCATGAGACCACCGTCCTGTAAAATGTGACTTAATTTGAATTATTGTGTAAAATGAATAAATAAATAAAAAAGCTTGCTGTAAATTAAAACATGGAACTGAGTTGGAATACTGACAAGGCTCAGCGTTTTCGGTTTTTATTTTTCAAAGGCATCCAGCATTCCGAATTTCGCCACAAGAGGACACTGTTACATAACCTCTCACGAACAGGAACAACTTTTGGATCCGTGGAGACATAAAAAATTCCGGGTGAAAATCAGTTTAAACCGATCTGCTCTTAAAAAATCTGGGTATTTTTCTTGGAAATCGGTAAAAACCGAAAACACTGAGCCTTGAATATTGAATACTAATTTAACCCTCACTTGAGTAAATGATTTCTGTCTCTCTTCCGCTGTGGTGGTTGGCTGCCAGGCCTGACGGCATCGGTACGGTGACAGTGGAAGAGAAGGAGCGCTTCGAGGAGATCAAAGAAAGGTTACGGGTGCTGCTTGAAAACCAGATAACACACTTCAGGTAGGCACCGTATGGTGGTCGTCGGCTAACACCATCCAAGCCTGAGCTGCTAAAGGCTCAGTGAAATGACGATTCTTCTGCTGTTGTTCCTTTTGCAGGTACTGTTTTCCCTTTGGTCGCCCAGAAGGAGCGCTGAAAGCCACTCTTTCTCTGCTTGAAAGGGTTTGTCATTTTTTACTGCTGAACAAACGATCTCCTTTTCCTTGTGCTCTGCTTTACTAATGAGAAAAGTGATTTCGTCTCAAATGAATCATCCTCCCATACATTCTGCACTGGATTTTCAACAGCGATGGAAGAGTTAGCAGTTGTTACACTTATGACTGGACACGAGCTGCTCAAATTATTTTATCCATGGGTCTTTTGCTGTCAGTCCATAACAAAAGCAAAACTCTTATTGAAACTCTATGTTTTAATGTAGATTTGCATCAACCGCTTTTTTCATTCAGATCCAGAATGTCTTGATGCATGCTCAGTAATCCAGGTAAGGAAATCACAGAAAGGTGAATCAGTTCATCTGGACACAACGTTTAATGACAGAAACGTTCTATCACTCATCTAAGTGACCTCTTCAGTCTTAACTGACTGCAGGTATCCCCACTATTATAAACAATAGTGGCATGACGACGGGTGGGGATACCTGCAGTCAGTTGAGACTGAAGAGGTCTCTTAGATGAGTGATGGAACGTTTCTCTCAATAAATGTGTTCAGAGGGGCATCCGGGTGGCATGGCGGTCTATTCCATTGCCTACCAACACGGAGATTGCTGGACCGAATCCCCATGTTACCTCCGGCTTGGTCGGGCGTCCCTACAGACACAATTGGCCGTGTCTGCTGGTGGGAAGCCAGATGTTGGCATGTGTCCTGGTTGCTGCACTAGCACTTCCTCTGGTCGGTCAGGGCGCCTGTTTGGGGGGGAGGGGGAACTGGGGGGAATAGTGTGATCCTCCCATGCGCTGCATCCCCCTGGTGAAACTCCTCACCATCAGGTGAAAAGAAGCAGCTGGCGACTCCATATGTATCAGAGGAGGCATGTGGTAGTTTGCAGCCCTCCCCGCATTGGCAGAGGAGGTGCAGCAGTGACCGGGATGGCTCAGAAGAGTGGGGTAATTGGCCAAGTACAGTTGTGGAGAAAAAGGAGGGTTCAGATGAACTGATTCAACTTTCTGTTGTTCAGATCCAGAATTTTCAAAAGATGTCCCAAAGTTTTCAAAAATGAATTCCCAAATCCCTGCACTCTCACTGTAAAACACAAGAGGGACTCTTCATAAGGAGTTGTTTTGAATCCAGTTCACAAAAGCCTGAAACGAACACTTTTCACATTAAAGTGCTTGTTGTGCAGTGTGTATGAGGCGATTGCGTAGCCATGAAATAAGAAAAAAAAAACAACAAACAAACAACGCAAAATCAATATTGTGGAAATAAATCATATTTGTGGTTTCAATTATGTCTCTCTTATTAGGTGCTGATGAAAGATATTGTCACTCCAGTGCCTCAAGAGGAGGTCAAGACTGTGATACGTAGATGTCTGGAGCAGGCCGCACAGGTCAACTACCAACGCCTGTCAGAGTATGCCAAACTAGAAGGTAGGTACTAACATGCTGTCCTTCTTAACTCTGACATGGGTGATTTTTGTTTGTTTTTTTGTTCTATAGTATGTTGGTGATAAGCACAAACACACATTATATGGTTCTTCATGGACTGTAACTGATCTTAGCAGCATCTTCCAGTTGAGCTGAGATTGCAGGCTGGTTTGGGCATTAACATGGAGTATTCACAAAATATTACAAATCAGATTGAAACACATTTTATGTTGCATGCACCCGTAGACAAATGCCACATAACTAGTCCCAAAGTAAAGGAAAAGGTTTAGGTTTGGACAGCCTAGATAACATTTTACAGTCTCCTCTCCCAGGTGAAACGATTGACTCGAACAGCAATATAACAGTGGGTGATGTAAAGGCTAATCTTCATTTTCATCTCCACTGAATCAAGATGCAAAAGAGTACATCACAGTACTTTTGTCATGTATCCTAAACGTCAGTCAACTCTAATTTACGTTGCAAAGAAGCTCGCCAATGTGCATAATTTGCTGAAGAATGCAAATATATGATAATGATGCATGCGTCGTTATCTAATTCCTAGTTTATCCCCGCGCCAGCTGTCATTTTGTAGAAGGTCCTGTTTTGATATCTCATTTTGGAAAGACAGCCGCTCTTTGTGAAACATATAAATCAAGATATTCTAACAACAAAGTGTGATGTTCAAGGCATTATTGTGCATGTATTTTGGAGCAATTTAAATGCGGAACCATGGTGCATTTTAATGACATCATCGATGGAAACGTTTGTTCTCTGGTGTCTAGCTTTTGGAGTGACTTGTTTATGTTGACAAATGGATATTGAAGTGTTTTTGAGCCAGAGAAATAATAATGTGTAAGTTCTTAAACTAAGTGTTGTAAGGACCCTTGAGTCCAAATGTTGTCTATTTAATCGATGCACAAATTAATTCAGTTCTACTATATTTTAGACAGAAAACAGTTAAAGTAAGAGGGGACTTTAAAATTCAACAAAAATATAATGCCAAAAGAAAGTTTACACACCCTTTCATATTCATGTTATTGCATTGCAGCCTAACATGGAATTAAATCGGATTGAATTCCATTTTTCTCACTGTATTTACATGAAGTCAGTGATAACTTCAGAATGAAACCGAATATTCAAAATTAGTCAAGATCAATTAAAATCGAACATCTCTAATACCTGGATGCGTAATTGTGTTCACACTTCAGCATTAGTACTAATTTGGTTGAATTGCAGACATCAGTCATTGTGGATAGCTCTCTACCAACTTTGTATGCCAAGATAAGATAATACTTGCCCATTTTCACTTAAAAAATGTTCATGCTCAGACAAATTGAAGATGGAATGCATGTTGACAACTCTTCAAGAAGTCCAGTTTTTAAGTAGGGTTTAGTTCACTGCTCTGCCTCTTTTTGAACAGACAGACACCTTTTTGTCCTTGAGCATCACACTGGTGCTTTGGCATCTGCTTTGGGTCAATGTCAAACTGAAAGGTGAAGGTCCCCACCATTTTCAGTTTTCATGCAGAGGGCAGCAGATTTTTGCTCAGCATTTGCCCATAATTTGCATTAACGGGTGACACGGTGGCCCAGTGGTAAGCGCTGTCGCCTCACAGCAAGAAGGTCCTGGGTTCAAACCCCGGGGTTTTCCAACCTTGGGGGGGTCATCCCAGGTTGTCCTCTGTGTGGAGTTTGCATGTTCTCCCCATGTCTGCAGTGGGTTTTCTCTGGGTACTCCGGTTTCACCCACCATCAAAAAAAAAAAAAGACACGCATGTTAGGGTTTATATTCCTGTCTGTGCCCATGACCAAGGCAATGGAAAAAGAACTGGAGTTGGTCCCCGGGCGCTGCACGCAGGCGGCAGCCCACTGCTCCTAGCTACACAGATCACGGCCTGGATGGGTTAATTTGCAGTAACTGAATTTCCCCAAGGGGATTAATAAAGGAAACTTAAACTTAAAAAAACTTAAATATCCTCCTCTAAAGGACAAGGACTCCAGTCCGCATCGGGCAAAACATCCCCATATAGAAAGCTGCCGACTTCTGTGCTTCACAGTAGGTATCGTGTTCTTACGATACTGTGCTTGATTTGATTTCGATCCAACATGAGGTTTTGTATTTAGGCCAAAAAGTTCTGTTTTGGTTTCCTCAAAACATTTTTCAGATTCTCCAGATTGTTTCTTCTGCATGCCGTCAATAAGACTGTGTTGGACTTTTTTGAGTGGGAGCTTTGTTTTTGCCTTTTTACCAAATACTACTCATGAAATTGTGAATGGCTTAGGATATTGTTGTCACATGCACACAATGACCAGTCATTGACAATAAGGGCTCTACAGCTCCTTCACCATCAGTCTATTGGTGGCCTCTGATCACCCCTCTTTATTGGTCATCCAGTTTTGAAGGATGCTCTGATCAAAGGAAAATGCTGGTGGTGCCATATACCCTCCACTTCTTAATGATGGCCTTGTCTGTATTCCAAAGACATACTTTAGAGATGTGTCTAACTGCCTAATCTTTGAAGCTGTCCTTTTTTTTTTTTGGAAGCTCCTTGTTGCTCATGGTTTAAACCAAACTCACACCAGCACAGAAGCAGAGTGTTGAGTCAAATGACATGCGTCACTTGTCTTCTGCAATGCAAACAAGAACAACCAGCCAACATGCATCAACTACTGTATGAAAAGTGCTGGTTTTAGCACCATTCCGCAATGGAAAAATACAAGCCTGTAAGAGTCCTGATGCTGAAGAACAGAACAGAACAGTGTTCTTAGCAGTTGTGACACATCAAGTGGATGTGCACTGACACAAGGCCTGACGACGCCAATGTGGAGATTTATTTTGCAGTGAATAGGAAGATTTTTTTTGAGCGTGGCAACCGGCTCCGGTGTTCTGGCCTTTCCTTTACTCTTTAATTTTCAATGCACTACACAGCTACGGAATCCCGTAGAGATGGCTGAATTATAAACTTTTAAGATTCACTACTATGAACACATTTAGAGATCAGGAAGCTGTGATTGATAAGGAGTGAGAGTGGAGTTGAGTTGATTTACAATTACTGTTATGCGGTGCATGTACATTTATACAATGTAGCAAGTACAGATTTTGATTTCCAACTATTTTCAGGAATTTGGATATCTGGAATTTTGGATTTGGATGTTGTAAGCTATCATGAGTGAGTGAAGACTGACCAAATGTGAATTCATTCATTCGTTCATAATCAGCCGCTTCTCCAGGGCAGGGTCACGCTGGCAGCGAGCTAAGTAGGGCACTAAAGACATCCCTCTCCCCAGCAACGCCCTCCAGCTACTCCTGGGGGATCCCAAGGCATTCCCCGGCCGAACTAGACATGTAGTCCCTCCAGCAAGTTCTGGGTCTACCCCAGTGCCTGGAAAACCTCCAAAGGAAGGCGCCAAGGAGGCATCCTAATCAGATGCCCGAACCACCTCAGCTGGCTCCTGTCAACGCAAAGGAGCAGCGGCTCTACTCTGAGCTCCCCCCAGATGTCCAAGCTCCTCACCCTATTTCTAAGCCTGAGCCCGACACCCTACAGAGGAAACTAATTTCAGCCGCTTGTATCCGTGATCTCACCCTTTATCACTACCCAAATCTTATGACCATAGGTGAGGGTTGGAACGAAGACTGACTGGTAAATTGAAAGCTTTGCCTTCTGGCTCAGCTTCCTCTTCACCACAACGGTCCGGTACAACATTCGCATTACTGCTGATGCTGCACCAATCCGCCTGTCAATCTCCCACTCTATCCTACCCTCACTCATGAACAAGACCCCGAGATACTTGAACTCCTTCCCTTGAGGCAACAACTCATCCCCAACCCGGAGGGAACAATCCACCATTTTCCGGTAGAGAACCATGGGCTCAGACTTGGAGGTGCTGACAAATGTGAATTGGTATTTTAATTTTAGACTGTAATTCAATAAAAGTTGAACACTTTGAAAGGGTGTGTAAACTTTCTATAGGGACTGTATATTCATAAAGAATAACTGAAGTCAACATTATATAGCAGTTTCTTGATCAACCGCAGTAAGTATGGAGCAAAGCTTTTGATTTCATTCCACCAAATTTTCTCCTGAGCTGCTGCAAATATGCTTTGTATGATGGTAACTAAGGTGCCAAATAGAGTATGTTATGTACTTGTATGTTTTACTAGCATAGACTACAGAAAGTAAAAATGCATTCAATTCTCAAGTCTTACTGATTTTGCTCAACACGTCTCAGCTTCTCTCCAGCCAAGTTCAAAACTTTTTTTCTGTCTCCCACTTTGGCCCACCCAGTAGCTGCAGCGATGCTCTTTTCCTCCTCTTTAGCTGCCTCTCCTTCCTTCTATTCACTCTGTTGCCTCGTTCTTAGATTTTCTTCATTTTCCTCTCACTTTCCCTTTTCCCTGTTTATTGGCTTTGCTGTTTTCCCCACAGCACTGTTTGAAGACAAGAAGGCCAATAAACACAGCATGATAGAGTTGCCCTTTAACGCAATTCAGTGATTTTTCCGTTGCATGATCCAAATTTTCTTTAGAAGGCATCATGGACATTGTTGTCCCTGAAATAATATAAGATTGCAAAATGGACAAAATTGTCACCTCCTTGTCAGCAGAGTAACAAATTTGTGTCTAAATGATTATACGTTAAAATGCACACTTGTATTCTGAACACTAGATCTGAAATATTCTTCAAATTTAATGTAAAATTAAGGCGATGTCTGTAAAGAAATTCCATCAACACACTGAGGAGACTAAGGAAAACTAACCTTGGTATCTCAGTTGAGATTGTAAATTTTGCTCCAAATCCTTTTTCGTCATATTGTCATCTTTTTTTGTGGACTGAGGAAAAACTGGTATGTTTCACATTTTAACACTGCTTGGCATGTCGAATGGTTAATCCCAAGTAGCCAACCCCCTCTGCCTTTGCACCCAGGACACACACACTTGTACACACCCTTGGCTCGTGCAAGGAGGTTACCCCTATCCACTCACTCCTTTTCACTTGTGTGTATGTCAGCCACCAATCCTTCACCGGCCAGTGTCAGTGCAGACATGTGGCCTGTGAACTGTAAGATCTTCACCTCCTCTCTGACCCCAGCGTATTGCATGCCCCGTTATCCTCCCTCTCTCTCTGTAGGGAAAAAGAGAGAGATGTATGAGCATCCTGTCTTCTGCTTGGCGTCTCAAGTGATGGATTTAACCATTCGTGAGTACCTTCCATATTCCCCACCCCCTCCCTCTACCAGTCTTCCCCTCTCCCCTCATCCACCTGTGGCACTCCAACCACAATGAGCCACCTCATAGTCATTCGTTGCTTGCTCTAACTAATTTTTTCTACATCTCTCAAGTTCTTTAGTCTGCTTTCGTCTATTGCTTCGGTTCCTAAACCACCTGGATTGGGGTGGGGGGGTATCTGATGTTCGACTAGGACATCCATGGCTTATCTTTGTGTCACAATCCCGTCTTTCTGTCTGTCTGCAACTTGAATGCATTTTTACTTTGCTTTGTGTGACAATCCCCTTCAGTGTTGTAGATCGTGGTACGTGGTTCAGGAGCCCTATACACGTAGGATATCCACATTCTAAACACAAAAAAAGTAATGCACTGACTTGCAGGTTGTGCGAAATATTGTTGGATCTGCATTGCCAATATATGGACCACAAACATTTTGCAAACGTTTTCATGTTGTATCTGTGTCCTGTCAATGAAACCCTCAAAAGGTGGCACCATCAAAAGGTGTCACTCTTGTTGAGATTTGAACAGTTATTTTTAACAGGTTTTTGCTGTGAATTTTCTATATTGCGTTTTGTATTTAGGTCAACATCTCTTCTTGTGTCAGCTCTCTATTTAGTGTCCCCCTTTTCTTATATTGTTCTTTGAAGATTTTGGCTCATAGGTTCCAAGTGAAGGTTGAAGGGTTTGGTTATCAAGCCCATTTTTACCTTTATCTACAGTTTTTACTCTACCTTAGCTCCTATGCTCTATTTACTGAATTTCCTTTCTCGCTTTTCTTCCTGACACATTCCCTTTTTTCTCTCCTCCTTTCTCTCCATCCATTCAACCTTTTTTCCCTCCTCTCTCTTAGTGGAGAAAACTCAGACAAAGCAGAAGGACCCAGGTGACGTTGTATTGTATATCACAACCTCCCTGATATGTTGCTGCTGAATGTGACAGGAGCATCAGAGAATAATGTTACAGGAACGTTGTGATGGCATTGTGTTTCTCACCCTTTACTCTCTCCCTTGCACTGCTTTTCTGAAGGTAGAGATGCAGCCTTCCCTTAGTTCTCCCATCTCTCTAAGGGCTGAACATTATATGGATTGCATTTATATAGCACTTTTGTAGATAAAACAGCCAATCAAAACGTTTTATGATCAATGAATACCTCACATTCACTCATGCACCCACACACTCTCACATACTGATGGCTATGTCAGACATGCAAGGCGCCAGCCTGCTCATCGGGAGCAGTTAGGGTTTAGGTGTCTTGCTCGACGACACCTCAACATTTTTGCAAGGAGGAGCCGAGGATCAAACCGGCAAACCTCCAAGTACCAGACAACCAGCTCTACCTCTGAGCCACTGTATAGATTCAGGCTTGACATCGCAGTAAACACATGTGCTGTAGTCACATTGCAAAGGATGCAATGCAGGGCAAACTGGGCCCATCAGTCATGTTAGGCTAAAATTCTTATAGCTTAATAGAAAATGAAAACTAGCAGGTCTGATATATAAATAAGTTTGTATGTAATGAAGGAGAAACCAGTTTTAAGATGATACACAATGGTGGCATAATGCCATTGGAACTCACTGCCGTAATCAGCACCGTTTAAAGAGTGACTTAAATGTAATAACAAGTATGATATTACTGCATGTAAAGTGAAAATGATTTGGACGCATGAAATATTTAAAGTATTGTGGTCAGAGCAATTATTTCCCTCCGCACGTGATGCCCAAAAAGCTTTCCAAGTCAGCACTTGTATATTTCATCTCAAGTTGACTTTTGCAGTTTATAGAAATCCAAAATGAACATCCACCAATTCTGGCATCACTGAATTTCAAAATGATTTTATAGTAACGGATTGTTTACATCCAAATTGGTACTCTTGTTTATGACAATTATGGATTTGTTTGTTTTGGTTTGTAACGCTGCATTCACACTGTGTAGGCCTCGTTAGCCGATGACGCTAACTATCCAACCAGATAAACACTGCCAAGAAAACTCCACGGCAAGGGTATCGATTTTCATGAAGTTTACCGAGAATCTTATGAACTGCAAGCACGATACAGACAGGGCATCCGAATTATGAAACAGTATTAAACCACAAACATAGAATAGGTTACGGTACGTATCTAGGCAGATAGCATAGAGGTGTGGAGCTAGCCTAGCCTAGCCACAGTCAGGTAGCATAGAGATACAAGCTAGCCTAGCTTAGCCACATAATGCTACGGCTGCCGTAAAATATATACTTGGACATTCATTCGGATAAAAATTATCCTGCTGGTCATATTAACATATATTTTCAGATGAACTGTACTTACAGACGCTGCTTTAGCTAGCAGAATATAGAAGAACGGCGTTTAAACTGAAGAGATGATGACGATGGCGGCGCATATTACGAACCATGACTTTACTTCCGGAAGCCTGGCTGCTAAAATCCGTCTCGCGCCACACAGGAATCAAACAAGAAAGAAACGACCTTGTACGTGAATTACCGCAGGGTGGCGCTACTACACAAGCTAAACAGTTTAAACGCATTAAGCTACCTTTGCAGAGGGAGAACACACACCAAACGCTGCATGCTACTTTGCTACATGTAGCTATGTAGCATTAGCAATAATGGCTCAGTGTTTTCGAAGCAAACGCTAGCTTACCAGAAAATTCACCAACTTCACAGATCTTTCGCCACACGGATTTCTTCTTATCTTGGCCCTTGTGTGATATCAAAGTAGTATCATACTGAGCTTCTCTTTGGCTTCTCCAGTCTTGAGCTCACAGTGGGTTCTGCCTTGTGATCCCAAACAAAAATGACTGGCTGCCACTCTGGGCCTTCAGGCAACTTTGTGGCATAAATGTTCACAATTTTTCAACTCCTACCACAAAGCTGCCTGATGTAACAAAGTAGCCCAGAGCAACACATTCCCTAGTCACAGCTTTCCATTAACTTATAATTTATTGTGTTTGCCTTTTGGTGTGAATGACGCATAACAGTGTGTTCACACCAAATGTGACGCCTAATGTAGTGTAACTCTGTTCACAGTAACAAAAGCTAAAAAAATAAAATTTAAAAAAAGCATGAATAATGTAAAGAAAGTTTGGTGACATCATCAGGATGTTCTCTTGACTTCAGGCTACCGAGTTAACGTTAGTGAGCTAGTTACCCCACCAACGTCTTTCCCAGTAAATGTATGCTAGATCATAACAGTGTATTGATCTAGTCTTGTCATTAGCAAAAACAACAGCAAGTGACTAATTCAAAGTGAACCTATGGAACTCAATAGGAACTCCAACTGAGTTGCTTTGTTTCCAACTGACTTTGATAGGGAGGGAATTTCTAGTAGTCATGCTTTAATCTAATTGGCCCATTACAAGAAAAATTGTCGATTGGGTCAAAAAGCAACCATTTCCCTCATTTTGAGTATCTTAGGGCAAAACAGCAGCTTGTTGTGCCATATCGCCTCTTACCTTTCAATTTTCGTTGATTCACGTTGTGCTGATGTTTGTGCATTGCGTTGAGTGTGAACGCAACGTAAGATCAATATTTGTAAGGCTGTTCATGTAAATTTTCATCAATGAAATCAAACAGACCATTTTACATTTTCTCCTAGTCCAACCTCTTTTACAGACTTTTGCTTTAGCCATGTAAACTATCAGGGTGAGCATTGCTATTATTACTTGCATTTTTAACAAAGTAATAAACTAGACCGACTACAGATAACATACCTGTGATCAGATGTAAAGGGTGATGATGTCATATTAAAATTGAAAGTGGGGTCTTTCACAAACTTTAATACATAGATGACACTTCGGAAGGTCAAATTTGGGTTTGTGGAAAGGGATAGGCTCCAGCATCCCCGTGACCCTGAGAGCAGGATAAGTGGTTTGGATAATGGATGGATGGACGGAATAATAAATTACTTTGTCCTCCAATCACTTGGCATAACTTGAATCGGTAATCCTATAATTTTCAGGCTGGGGCCGTTAATTACGTAGTAATTGTGAAGAAACAACTCACCTGTCTTACCCTGTATGTTGGCTGTCCCACTCACTATAACATATAATTGCTGACCAAACCTCTTTATTCTGCTTTAATTTGACTTAATAATTACCCAATACTTCCCACTAATTCTACTACTACAACTTGTCATTATATTGATTTTACTTTGCTGTTATTTCTTAGCAGTGTCTTCACATTACTATGCAATTTCTTCACAATAACTACGTAATTAATGGCCTGTAAATTATAGGGTTACCCATCTGTTTTACAGTTTCCCCAACAATACCTTTCCACCATAGCCCCCTCTTTTAGCTGTGTCTTTAGTTACCTAGCATTCTCTATCATATACCTTTCAGCTGAATTGCTATGCCAGATTGCTACGCCAATCTTGTTTTTGTGTTCATTGTAATTCTTATCGAAAGGAAGGGATCCAAGAGATTTTGCATCCAAAATACAATTTTCAGATTTTTTTTAGAATACTCCTTAGTTGACATGCATTACCAGAGCTTAACAAGCCTTCTTTTGAGCCAAGAAATATCCCATTTTCAAACATCCCTCTGTCATGTAAAATGATAGAGAATTCCTCAAGTTCCAGTGATCCACAATAAATGTTTCTATGGCCCACTTTCCATCACCAAAAGTGCTCTGGCAGTGGGTATAATTCACATGATCAGGTATGTGTGTGTGTGTGTGTGTGTGTGTGTGTGTGTGTGTGTGTGTGTGTGTGTGTGTGAATAGTAAGAACAAGTAGTAATAATGGAGGAAAATAATGATATTGACCTAGCTTCCCTGGCTAGCTAGTTAACAATAATAGCAAAACTATTACCAAATACAGCATCACATGTATACCTCGAAACTCTGCTTATGCTGTGTGTTCAATGGTAACAGCACACAGTCCATGCTGAGCTTTTATCATACAAATATTTAGCAATGCATTGCATACATCACTATTTTGTGGTAGTCCGTGCAAACTAATCATAGAAACAGGAAATAAAACCTTGTGCCATGCAGTGGCATCTGAATTTCACGCTAATACAACTATAATGATTATGTAAATACAACTGTGAGGAAAAGAGGAAGGCCAAAGAGGAGGTTTATGGATGTGGTGAGGGAGGAAATGCAGGTGTCTGGTGTGACAAAGGAAGATGCAGAGGACAGGAAGAGATGGAAACGGATGATCTGCTGTGGCGACCCCTAATGGGAGCAGCCGAAAGTAGTAGTAGTAGTCGTAGTAGTAGTAGTAGAACAACACATTTGTAGCTGCACATTTTAGTCATTAATGTCAGATAGAACTTTCCAGCAATTATTTTTTTACATCTTCCATATGGAAGCCAAATGCTAAAAGAAGGCAGCAAGTAGAAGTGAGTTTGTGTAAGGTCCAAAGTTGTTATGGCTACCAAGCACATATGGCACAACAAGCATGTGAGAGACTGTTACCAACAGACAATTCAACATCATTCCAGATCCTACAACCATGTTTTTCTGTTTCTCAGTAGAGAAGGTGCTGTTTGAATAGCATCATTGACACCGTTTCATTTTGAATAGATCTTGGGGATTTGGATTTGTCAAACACCGTTGTAATTTCCACAGTGGCTCTAATTGTCAGTAAATTAAAGAAATACGATGATTTTCAGGATTGCATCTATAGGAATGAACACAACACTTGTGGAAAATTGCCCCCCTCCAAGAGCTTTAAATTGTGACGAAGTGTGACAGTGCAGCGACAGATCATGCAAAAAGTACATCAGTATTTGCTGAATGGAACATGGTGTTGACATAGCTGTGAAGTCAAATTCATCTGTTCTCGTTTGTCCAACAATATAGTATGCTGAACATTACTGAACAGTCATTTTTATTCTATATTAATTAAATGTAATACACACCAAATACCGAGCAGCTCTATAATAATTGTTAACCTATTATGTGTTATTTGATATACATTTAAGTGACAGGACTTGTCATCACTGAAAATGTTAAACACTTTAGTATCAGCATATAACGTAAAAGATCAATTGAAGTAATTGCATGATTTATTCAGCATCATTAGAGTTGAGGTGTAGTTTCATTTCTCAGAGTGACTGCCTTCAGAACTGATTTCGGTTGCAGCAGTTCCACCAAGAAAATAAATGCATGCCTGGCCTGTTGATTCTGAGACCCAAACAACAACCAACAAACAACTGTAGCCAAAATCTATGGCGATTTCCATAAAGTTAACGCCACATTATTGCATGAGTGTCAAATGTACCTGTTGTTTTCACCCCATTTGATTTGACTCATTACCCCCATGTTTTTTTTTCTTGACCCCATCATTATTGGCAGTGATGGAAATGTGACTCATACATGCCTCTAGGTCATTGTTACATCAGCTCCCTCACATTGCTTTCACTGTTAAAGGGGAAAGTTCACAGTAAAATTTGTAATATGTCTTTAAAAACATGAATTTAAAATATGTCTTGAGTTCTTTTTTTCATGGCAATATTTTCAATAAATCTTAAAGCAACATTATGTAACAGCTTCAAAATCATTTTGAGGGCACACTGACTTGTAATAGGAAGAACGGTGCCTCTTTCATTCCCACTCTGCACCCTGAATGCCTGTTCTTGCACTATGTAACGTTGGTTGAGCGGGTACAAGCCCCTGTGAGCAATTTTTTTTCCCTAGATGGTGAAGATATGACCCGCCCTACTCCGCCTCTGATTGGCTAATGCTCATTGCCTTTGTTATTTGGGTAAGAATACCCAAAGAAATGGGAACGAATGATCCACTGTGGCGACCCCTTACGGGAGCAGCCGAAAGTAGTAGTTTGGCTAAGAATACCAGAGAAAGCCAATCAGAGGCAGAGTAGGGCGGCTTATGTCTTCACCATCCTAGGAAAACAAAAACACTTGCAGGAGATCGTACCCACTCAACCCAAGTTACATAATGTTGCTTTAATGAAATCTGAGCTTGATCTGATTAGTATTGGACTAATGCCATATACTCAATGATAGTAAGGACCTTTCTTGAAATCTAACATTTGATTAGTGAGTGAGTGAGTCATCCCTTTTTTGGGGGTGGGGATAGAAATCTTATTTTCAGATAGAATTGTATGCAACTTACAGATCAAAACAATACTGTGACGTGACTAATCCCAAGTAATCTTTAACACTAAATTTATTAACAACTAAACAATGATTATAGATTGATGTAACTTCGACACTGCCTGCACTGACCTTTGAACTTTGTGCTCCAGAGAATGTAGGGCGGTTAGTCACCCCTGCCAAAAAACTGGAGGACACAATTCGCCTGGCTGAGCTGGTGATTGAGGTTCTTCAGCAAAATGAGGAGCACCATGCTGAGGTGAGTGTGCCAGCATGCATGTGTACCCTGGCAAACAAAGAAACACAAACACATTGTCGAAAACTGTCGGTTAGGACACATAGTGAAGACTTCTAACACGTCAGGAGAATCTATCTTTGCCTCTTATTTTAAACAGGCTTCAGGTGCAAGCAGTGGAAAACAGGCGGTATAGTATTGATCTCCTCTTCCATAACTCAACAGTGCATGTTGGTCTGCATCTCTGAATTCGGGTGTCCAAAGGTCTTAAATTCAAGATCTTTTGGACACGGCGAACCGTCACTTCATTATTTGTATACTTTCATACCGTTTTGGCATGATCTAGGACAAGGACACCTCATTGATTTAACTCACCGTGTATAGACTTGAGTTTGCTTTATGGATTGGATAAAAAAAAGACATTCAGGAAGTAGATTTGTAGATGTTGTGCTAACTTTACTTCCCAGTAACATTCACAGTTGCTCTTAGCTTAACAGGTGTATCATAAGCCTTGCAGATAATAGTTGTTGTTTGCTGTTTTGTTTGTTTTTCTATCAATGGGCTATCTACAGGTCCTCACTCAAACTGTGTTCGGTCCACGAAGATTGACAGACCAAAGCAAACTTTTTTTTTCTCCTCTTACACTCAGTTGCCACCTGAAAGCATATTTTGGCATATTTTGGGCGACATGGTGGTGCAGTGGTTAGCACTGTCACCTCACAGTAAGAAGGTCCTGGGTTTGAACTCCGGGGTTGTCCAACCTTGGGGTTCATCCCAGGTCGTCCTCTGTGTGGAGTTTGCATGTTCTCCCCGTGTCTGTGGTGGGTTTCCTCCGGGTACTCCGGTTTCCCCCACCATCAAAACGACATGCATGTTAGGGTTAGTACTTCTGTCTGTGCCCCTGACCGAGGCATGGCAAGACGAACTGGAGTTGGTCCCCGGGCACTGCACGGTAGCTGCCCACTGCTCCGAGCTACACAGCTAGGATGGGTGTGTAATTTCCCCACAGGGATCAATGAAGTATATCAAAATCAAAAAAATCAAAGGGAAGTCCCTTCACCACGCCACTTACAATTAGTCTTTGTTTTTTGTTTTTGTTTTTTTGGGGAGGGGGGGGGTTCCATAAAGGGTCACTACATCATAGCCTCACATTTAGTTTTGCCTGTCGAGATGGTTGTCTCTGCAAGAAAGTTGTAAAGAGTACACAAGGCATAGCATATGGAGGTGCCGCTTTAAATCAGAGCTCTAGCTTTAAGTCCACATCCGCATCCTGGAGACATTAGGACAACTGTTCTCCATCAGGAGAATAGCTGATGAGCCATAGTGAGATGTTACTGCAGTAAGAGCAGGACCCCATAATTTCTTGCACAGGCTCTTTTGGGATCTCACAAATTTATTTTGGCTTAAAGTTTTCTCCATAAATTGCAAATTTTTTTATCATTTACCTTGAAGTTGTATGATTTTAATAATTTTTATTGCATTTTTTCTGTCTGTGACTCATGAAATTTGATACTTGATCAAAATTGACTGATTCCCTTTCTGCCTCTTTTAAAATGATTTGTTTGGTTCACGGGGGAATATTTGAACAGGGAAAAGAGGTATGTGGCTGAATAATTCTGGTGGCATAAACCCCAATATTTCCCCCTGAAAATCCTGTGCATGCACTTAACAATACATCTGTTTCTGTAGGGGGGTCATTTAACTTTCCCATCTCAACGATGGTTTAATGCCCCTTTCAGTTTGTGCTCATTCTGCTGATTAAGTGCTTGTGAAAGTGTTTGTTAGCTCCCGAGCTAGCAACCGTGTCGCCTCTGGTGATCAGGCACTCCTTGACAAGCACTTTGGCAATGTCTCTGTGTGGTCAACTCATTAACCTACCCTAATCTCCCAAGCCAACAGCATCTTTCCCAAATACCCCGACCTTTCTACCTGTTTCATATCATCTGAGCTGGCCCTGGTCCCGTTTGGTTAGTGGTGCATTACTCTATCTTTTCTGCCAAGTCTTGCACACTTGGAGAAGGTGTTATTTAGGTACAGGAGAAATGTCCCTTTACCCCCACCCCACCCCACCCCCAAACCCGGAGCTGAAAAGATTCAGCTCTCTCATTTGCTGTCATTTTAAATGCATTCAGGTATTCCCAAACAATGTGAGCACACTAGCGGACCAGCCAAACCAGCATTAGATACATCTTTTTGCATCTCGGCTTTTTCAATATGGAACAATTGGTCTCAAAACCTTAAATTCACAATGCAATCAAATCGGCCCCCTAAGCGTGGTGGTGTTCACTGTAGATCACTGCTGATACAACTTGGCCATGATACGAATGTCCGTTATTGTGCAGACAGCTTTCAGCCAAGTCTCAACAATTATTCAAGGTTCACAACCACATTTGTTTTAAGTTTTAACCCATGTTATTCTGATGCTGGTTACAGCTCATGCCAGCTATCCCATATATCAACTAACTGAGACTAGAAGAGCTCCCATGGCACATATGCCAAGCCCTAAGTGCATGAGCCCCCCCCCCCCGCCCCCCCTGCCCCTTGCCCATGGGTACATTCACATTGCAGCATTGACAACTTGATGTGAATGAGCAAATACCATGAATCCTTAGTGGTCCTCTTAGAAGGGCCACAGCAAGAATGGAGATGCATGGGAAAGAAAGTGTTTTCTTGATGTGCATGAGAGTGGACCCCCCATTTCCCAACAGTCACTCTACTGCATCTATTCAACAGGGAGATATCACTGTGCACAGCTTACTCCTTTTCTTTTTTTCTTTTTTTTTGATTGACTTAGTGAAGAAGCCGTGGGTGTGTGTTTAAGTGGCTCCTTGCGACAATCATCAAGGAGCTGCTGTTGTGTCCTCTCTGGGCCGACAGAAAAGCGTGCAATTTTTCTGTGCCAGAGAGTTGTGATTTTCCGCTTCAAGTTGTGAAGTGTCACCCTCCTGAGATTGCCCAGTGAGGTCTTTGAAGCGACAGCTTAATCTCCTGTTGAGAAAATCAAGAGGGCAAGAGCCTTGCTATAGAGCAGTAGAGTTACCTTCTCCCTTTCCCCCAACTTTTTACCCAACCAGAATTGTACTTTTTTTTTTTAGTTATTTGCTTATATAGATGCCGGTTGGAAAAATGCAAACTCATCCTCTGTTTGTCTAATTACTGCCTTTTTTCCCAACTCTTCTGTTGATCCATCTGTCCTTGAAATCATGCCTCCCCAACCATCCACACCCCCTGTTTCGCTCCCATACCCCCCCCCCCCCGTCTCTCCCCACCTATCTCTTCTTCTCTCGTCTGAAGGCCTTTGCATGGTGGTCAGACCTGATGGTGGAGCATGCAGAGACCTTCCTGTCGCTCTACTCTGTGGACATGGATGCCGCTCTCGAGGTGCAGCCACCTGACAGCTGGGACAGCTTCCCTCTCTTCCAGCTGCTCAACGACTTCCTGAGAATGGACTGTGAGTGGGAAATCATCATTATAGATCATGTGCAACTCCTTGTAAATGGATTAACGTGCAAAAACTGATTTTAAGCAATGTCTGTACCTGGTACATGCTCTTGGAATAGATGTCTCATTGTCAGATTTTTCAGTCAAAACAGTGGCACCATAGCTGGTCGAGAGAAAAACAAACAGTTGACCTCTTAATCGAAAACACTAAGATATAATTTTGGCATACAGCGTGTTTGTTTTTTTTTCTGAAAGGGTAATTCTCTTTTTCTGCAGCCTGGGGCTTATTTTCATAGATTTGGCCATCATGCATATTGAGTGTGGTATTATTTTACTCACTGGCATCAGTTTGGAGATTGTGGACACAGGACCACTGCTGTCTTTACAAATGCATCTTACGGGGCGGCTGAACATGAGCCTTAAACCTATCCTTTCAACGACAACAGTAAAATAAAATCCTAGTGCCTCGGTTAGGCTGTGTACATGATTCCCCTTATCTATGACTTTTCAATTGTACTGGCTGGGTACTTCATCAATAATTACTACTACCTACAGTAATAATAGGCTGGTCATTCCTACAAGTTGAACCAGGGAATAGCTCACCAGTGCGAGCCACTATTGATAATATTGGGTATTTTGGGTAATAATTAAACTTGCACTTTTGTTTTAAATTTAAATATGTGGTTTAGAGAGTTGGGTTAAACTGGACTCATTAAAACTTGCACGTGTTACACTGCACCATAAGGCACCGTCATAAAGCTGTGTTTCGTGGCGGTGCCATGCTGCAAATATCCGCAATGAAGCCAGCATGTGAATTATCACAGCCGATATGCACAATGGCAAAGAGAATAGGACCCAGATTATAAAAATTTTAAAAAATGAAATTACCCTCTAAGTTTTGCTTAAACATATCCATCAATGGGAAATAAGAGGCTGGATTGTGTTGAGATGGGCTGGATGTGTTAGAAGTTGACCCATCAAAAGATGTCAGAATCGTCCATTTTCCTTGAAAACGGTCCAACTGAAAATGGAAGATTTTTAATGTTCCATTTTCAGTTTCAATTTTCAATGGAAAGCCCATTATTAGACAAAATCATGCCTGGCCTGTGGTCTAGGCCAATTTAGCCTAGATGTGCATACAGGAAATAAAACTCAGTCCTACAGCTGAACGTTGGAGAAAGAAGGAGGAAATTAAGATAAGGACTTCAGTAACTGATGGTGAATAAGAAATTATTCTCATATACACTGGGACATTCAGTGTTGTTGTTTATTTCCAAGCAATACGGGTCCATTTCCTGGATTGTGGATATTAAAACTAATATGAAAATATGAAATGAAGCTTGTATTTGTGTAAGGGCCAAACAGACTTTTTTCCAAAGTCTACATTTCACTGGCCATGGAGAACTAAATGTGTTTCAGGGTTATGTTTTCCACACCAAGTTAAACACTCTGTGGTCTGAAACAGTAAGTCGTACAGCACATCACACACAAATCAGAATCAGAAACCAGAAACGCTTTATTTGTTATTTCATTTCATGCACTTGCGCACATGAAATGAAACAAAACATCATTTCCCCAGCCCAGAGCAGTGCAACACAAAGACAATAACACATATCCAAGAACTACAAGAACACATATATCCAAACTAACACATATAGATAAACAAAAAAAAAATCACTGTTTAGGAGAACGAACACCAGCCAGAATGACTGTTGGAACTGCCGGTCTGCATGGGCTAGCAGTTAGCTTAGCCTGCCCCGCTTCCGCGTCCTGTCAGACCGCCCTCAGTGTTTCCCCTTCGGGCGCAGCTCCGGTCAGGGCCGTGGACCTTGGGCCCACAGGATGCAGCAGACCAAGCTCCCTCAGCTGATCCAACACTAGCTCTCCCAGCCAGACACCTTCGACACACCTCCCCGCACTCCACACGACGACACTAAAAACACAGTCAAGGCTAGGCGAGGCCACCACCAGACCACCCTCAGTGTTATTGGAATTGCCGTTCTGCATGGGGTAACAGTTAGCTTAGCCTGCCTCGCTTCCGCGTCCTGTCAGACTGCCCTTGGTGTTACCTCTTTGGGCACAGCTCCGGGCAGGGCCGTGGTCCCTGAGCCCACAGGACACAGCGCAGACCAAGCTCTCCTAGCCAATCCAGCGCCAGCTCTCCCAGCCATCAAACGACAACAAACTTAGACGCAGATGTGGACAAAGAGGACAGTACTGGATGAGGCCGCCGCAAATGTGAATTCGCGCTGCCATCTTCCCACACAATGTACATCAATATACATTTAGATAAAGAAAAAGAAATGAAAACATCCATTATCCAAGCCGCTTATCCCAACTGGGGTCATGGGATGCTGGAGCCTATCCCAGCAGTCATTGGGTGAAATAAAAACATTTACATGTAAAACATGTAGGACAGCTAATCTTGTCATGTTGTCATGGATAGGGAACTTTTTTTTTTTTTGCTATGTTGAAGGAGCGAGGAGCGTGTCATGGAAGAAAACGGACCTCTGAACAAATAGGTTTCATTTTGGTTGCTGTGCTCCAACTATCTCTATAATGAAGCCGTGTAGCTGCCCGAGGAGAGCAGGGGAGCTGTCCTCGGTCCTGTAAGGGATATGCTTCACTCTCGCCAGCGTTTGACTAAATCTGCAGGGCGTTAATTGACCCTGGAGAATGCTTGTCAGTCGGGAGTCAAGGAGAAGACTCTCTGCAGTCTGCTCATTCATCAGCCGCATAGAGCCGATTGCAAATAGGTTGTTATGTTCACTCATCAAGTTGGCCACCTTTGGATTTTCTTGAATAGTCAATTGTGCGGTATAAAACTGGCTTTTAATTGCAGAAGAAGGGGTAGAGCTGCACTCTGTGACTTGTAAACATGGAAGTGGAGACATACTGTGTGGCCCTTTAAATACTGACCGTGCCAAGAGCCTATTTTATTTTAGTTATTTTCATTTAGGTGATTGGTAGAATGAATTACGAATGCTGAGAAAAATAAACAGGATGTAGTGAAGCTTAAATTGAGCTTTCAAGGCTGAATTCTGTGACATTATTGTAACAAGAAAAGTTATTTGATGCAACATCCATACAAATATATAAGGTTATATATTTGCTTAAATATTCGGTAGTTTACTATTGATCATCTCCCAAGTAAATGCCTACAATTACAGTGAAAGCCAGCAGCCAAATAGTACAAGCTCAATGACAATACTGAAAGGTTTTTTTAAGCACACACAGTAAACACACATCCAGTACTTACACAGAACACAACAGGCATCACATCCCTCACCACTCAAAGCAAAACACGCAGACGCTTAAATAAACCCGTATCGCGGGGGCACTTTTTCACAGAAGGTCATGTATTTTTTTTCCCCCCCATAGCATTTTATTTATGAGGCAGTAAATAGCCCTAGCACCAGACAGGCGACAAATTCGGACGCTGTCGGAGGAGTTAATGAGGTCTGATGCAATGGTGTCTGGGAGTGCGGCGAGCCCCGCATCCACACTCCTGGACATGCACATCCAAGTGGGCAGCAGCCGCTCAAGTGGCTAATTGGGAGAGCGGCAATCAGGAAACAAAACAAACATTGCACCTACTATGTATCACTGACCTTGAGTCCCATGCCATGCACGCATACACATAAACAAGTGCGTGCACACACACACACACACATATGGACGTACACATGTGTGCAACTGACTCACAGACAAACACAACGACACACACAGGGGGAGACAAAGAGAGAGAAAGTGCGAAAGAGGAAAACAGACACACTGCATGGAGCCGCGAGGCATCACATTAGCACACACTGGCCTCCATTTTATCTCCTGTGGTCTTTGACAGTGTTGCCTTTTTACCAGTTTGGAATGGCAGCTGAGATTGAGAAATGTGTTTGATGGCTAGCACCCCGAGCTACTAACCTTAACATGTACACACCAAGCTACCAACATTTTGCCTAAACAAACAACAACAAAAAAAATGGAGAAACTGGCATGCCAAGTTGTACCTGCTAATAGCCTGTATTAGCAACAAAGTGAATGCATCTACTGAATAGAGTTGATTTGCATGTGCTGAAGCTCAGTGTAAATTATTATTCGTCATTTCTGAGTGTCAATTAAATTTGGCCCGTTTAAACTAAATCTTCAACAGTTATATGTCAGTTGTTCATGAATGAACACTTTTCCTTTGGCAGTCGCAAACAAAACACGTGTGTAAACTCACTTTTTTTTAAAAATTCGCATCAAACTTGACTTTCAGCATTTGTTGATAATGTGTGAGATAAAAAGCCATGCGAGAGGTCAAAATCTCCTATTTTTATATTAAAAGAATTTCTGTCATAAGGTTTTATCACATTATTTTTTCTTGTTGCAGCCTTTAACTTTTGTAACATTACACCATAGCAGTTGTTCTGTTCTTACTTTAAGGTGTCCTTCTCTACATGAAACTAGGGGTGCCGGAATGGGGGGGGGCAGGGGGCCATTCCCCCCCACACACACACACACACACTTTTACCCTTTTTCCACTTTTTTTTAAAGTCAGAAATCGCTGTATCCCCGCTAATGCCCCTATATTGCAACACTTACTGTAAAAAGACGTTTCAGTCATTCCCGTCCACTCTAAGAAATTAGTTTAGGCTAACTGAACAAGAACTGTTTGTATCTAATCCCACATGCACTAGCTGGCTTATGTTTCAATTATACCGCTACCCCATGGGCAGGCAGCAGAAAGAGTGGGATTTCAAAACTGGGTACATTGTATCGCTTAAGCTCAACACAGAAGACTACATTGAGATTGCCTAACTGCAACAAAATAAAAATATGGAGCGGACATGTGTCTTCAATAACATGCTTTATTGTATTACAACCACAAATACTACATGCATACAGAGCTGTGCTCGATGCGCTCTTATAGCACTATACAGTACACCCCTGCACACACATATATATCATTGTTGCCCCCCCCCCACTTCTGAAATGATTCCGTCACGCCTGCATGAAACCAAGATTATTTTTTTTTTATGCATGCAGCAGCAACCAGTGAACAATACTTGAAAACTTGTGGAAGATTAGACTTCAGAAAAGCACTTAATACAGGCTTAACTTGTGGCTCATCTCTCGCATGCTGTATCATTTCTGGTCTCAGACAACCTGTGCAATGGGAAGTTCCACAAACACCTGCAGGACCTCTACGCTCCCCTGGTGGTACGATATGTGGATCTAATGGAGTCCTCCATCGCTCAGTCCATCCATAGAGGCTTTGAAAGAGAGTCCTGGGAACCCGTCAAGTAAGGACACATCAACTGTCTTCACCAGCACTGTCATTTTTCATTTTAGTAGTGTTTTTAGGCATGTGCCAATTTTCCCTTTGCAGATTGGTTAATATATTTGGCACATGGCTGTTTCCCCCCAGTTATAATGGCCCAAATCAAGTGCAGTAGGCCTTACTTGCCTAGAGTAGGCTACAATGGATTTTTCTACAATAGAAAACAGAAACGCCAAGCAGCAGAAAAGCTGCATCTTTTTAGCGAAGCTATGAAAAAATCTGCTTTTATGCATTTTATAAGACTTTGAAGCTACAATCCTGGAGATTATGTTCTTGTTTAACTTACTGGCTCCTATTGTGATTCTGGTGATAGTGGTGATTGCAGTTGTGTTTGACCACTCCAAATCTAAAAAAAAAAAGAAGCCATTCAGTAAGTTAACAGTGCTGTTGTGTCAGCACCTTGCTCTCTGCCAGACATAAAGCATGGTTGAACCTGAGTTTTAGCTATTGATAATGTGGTAGTGGTTGATCAAGATCTTTTAAAAGCTTGGTCTGCTTATTAGCAACAACAAACACGCTCCTCTCCAAACTCTACTGTATTGATCTTACATGCGTGGCTGCTGTTGTCAAGAAAACACAATACATTTGTGTATGCCAGTGATGGGAAGCATCAAAAGGACATTTGGTCGCATGTAAATATTCAGGATTGCAGGATTGGTGCAACTCCAGAGATGAATCATGAACTGAGAAAAATCCATATAAAAGGCTGATCTTAGGGAGCCGGGTAGCGTAGCGGTCTATTCTCTTGCCTACCAACACAGGGATCCTGGTTCGAATCCCCGTGTTACCTCCAGCTTGGTCGGGCGTCCCTTCACACACAATTGGCCGTGTCTGCGGGTGGGAAGCTGGATGTGGGAATGTGTCCTGGTTGCTGCACTAGTGCCTCCTCTGGTCGGTCGGGGTGCTTGTTCAAGGGGGAGGGGGAACTGGGGGGAGTGGCAAGATCCTCCCACATGCTACGTCCCCCTGGTGAAACTCCTCACTGTCAGGTGAAAAGAAGCGGCTGGTGACTCCACATGTATCGGAGGAGGCATGTGGTAGTCTGCAGCCCTCCCTGGATTGGCAGAGGGGGTGGAGCAGCGACCGGGATGGCTCGGAAGAGTGGGGTAATTGGCTGGATACAATTGGGGAGAAAAAAAGGGGAGGGGGAATCCATAATAAAAAATAAAAGGATGATCTTCAGCGATTACTGCCTCGCTCTTTTATAGCACTTACGGTCAAACATCGAGCTCATTTCTCTCCCAGCTTGCGGTTACATAAACTCTCAAGTTGTTGAATCACAATATGATCCATAGGTAAAAACAACAAAGCTGGAGACCACCTATTCAAACATACATACCCCGGACATGGAACTTTTTTTCTTTCTTTTTTAAAAAAAATTGCATCATTACTTCAATTTCAGGTGCTTGATGTACTTAGATGTGTTGTCTTCTTGAACGGACATCAAAAAGATGCTAGAAGGTGCTGCCAGTAGAGTTATGTTCACATTTTGTCATAACTTCTGTACTTGCAAGGTTACAATGACTTTAAGCATGAACGTTAATGCATGTCTCTTTATCAGATATGTAATAGAAATAACAATAACAACAGCAGCAATGATCAATAATAACAATAATTATAATAATTATGATATAAAAAACTCATACAAATATTTATAATAACTAAACATAGACTTTTTATTCCATATTTGTTTTCACAGCGATGCAACGATCCATTGAAATAGTGTTGGAGGAAGAGATACATTTGAAGTTTTGACCCAGTATAACGCACCTGAGCACACGTTGAAATAACTGTTTTATGTTGCTACATTATGAAACGATTTCAGCTATTTCGAATATGTCTAATAATTGGTTATTTTTCTGCTTAGGTAAGGCGAGTACTTCTCTATGTATGACTGAGGCAATGAGTCGTGTGTTTTGCTCCATGTCTTATCCGACCAGTGCACTTGAAGGAATTATTTATGTACATATTCAGCTAGTCCTAATTGTTGATATCCTCAAATTTTAATTTTTTTCCCCCCACTGTGATAGTTTATTTTTCATTAAAATGATCAGATATTGGATGCAGTTGCCAAGTAAGAAAAAAAATTGAACATGGCATTTTCATAATCAAATCCATATCTGTATTTCATTTATTAAAAGGCACCAGAATATTGGTTTAAATCCCATGTGCATTACACTTTTTCATTCATCTCTTTCCTCTCCTCTCTATTTGTCTTCTCCACAGGAGTATAACAAGTAATCTCCCCAATGTCAACCTACCAAATGTCAACCTCCAAATGCCTAAAGTACCAAATCTAACAGTGCCAAGTGTTAACCTCCCACACATGCCCAGCTTTTCTACGCCCAACTGGATGGCAGCTAGTCATGACTCAGAGTGTGTATTTGTCTGGTAGAGCCCGAGACATGCACAATTGTCCTTGGCATGAATGTGGCATCTATTCCACATGACCCTTAAACACGTTCCCAGCTTCTCCGAGAGAAACACAGCCGGATACATCAAGTATGGTTTGCATCCAAAACTTAACGTTGGGAACTTCTTATCTGGTCAGAAAAATAGTTACCAAGGATTCATATTCATAATTTATGTCAAGTGTTACATGTGCAGTTAGTGACATTACAAAGAACCAACTACCTTAATGGAATATAAGATCATATGAAATATTATTTTATTATTTGTCAGTTGACATATGACTTCACTGGCTCGAGCAATGATCTTAAATATTACAAAGCACATGTGCACATGAGCCTGTTTCGTACTAGAGCGCTAATGTAATAGCCAGGTTATGTTTAGGTTGAGTGATTAGAAGCACTCTCTGCACACCTCACAACACACTTAATACATGACCTATGAAGTGCAACATTTTCTACAGTGACAACGGCATGAAAACGTGTAAAACCCCTTCCCTTCCCAGTATGCACTCGGCATCCCACAGAGTGCAACGCTTGTTAGGCGGTTCAAACCTGTGATCCTGTGGATATTCCGCCGGTGACACCGACTATCAGATTTTTCACCGCAACGAGCCGAGAGCTGTACTGCCATCGGCACATTTCTGCGATTAACTCAGTTCACTGCCAGTAAGAAAAAAAAGAGATGTTAGACTTGTTTATTTTGCATCTGGGTAGGTTGGAAATAATCGAAACTCTCTTTGCAAAATAAGTGCTCGTAGCACTGAGTCAGCACCGGAAATTAATATCGAATAACGCGCGTAAATCCAGAAATGTGCTGCCGGTATCCAGGAACTCTGCTCCATGGAAAGCTCAAGCCTTGTTCATGCCAACGTCACAGCATGGGGCTGGTGGATAGAAAAGGGAGTTGTAACCGCATCCCACTTTCCTTCCTCCGCATGTACATGGACCACAAAGCAGAAAGATACCAGAACATAACTCGGAAAACTGACATAGCCTCACAGACAAAACGTTCATGTACGGGTTATTTGCAGTTATCAAGAAATGATGGCTGCCAATGAGCTGCGGTTTCCAAAATAGTTTGACCGGAAACGTTTTGTCACATGCCTATGACGCGTTTTAACAACATATCAGAAGTTTGGTTGGGGGGCGTCCGGGTGGTGTGGCGGTCTATTCCGTTGCCTACCAACACGGGGATCGCCGGTTCGAATCACCGTGTTACCTCCGGCTTGGTCGGGCGTCCTTACAGACACAGTCGACCGTGTCTGCGGGTGGGAGGCCGGATGTGGGTATGTGTCCTGGTTGCTGCACTAGCGCCTCCTCTGGTCGGTCGGGGTGCCTGTTCGGGGGGGGGGGTAGTTTGTTTGCAGTCACGTGATTCTGATGACGCGTGAGATTTAGATGGAGGGCAGTAAGTGAAAAGCAAACGCCAACAAAGCAAAGAAAAACAAGTTTAGCGTTCTAAAGTAAGGAAACAGTTAAGCTACATAAACACAGCCACATAACATGGCTTTACCTTTGACGAA
Source organism: Lampris incognitus (assembly GCF_029633865.1). NCBI lineage: Eukaryota > Metazoa > Chordata > Actinopteri > Lampriformes > Lampridae > Lampris > Lampris incognitus. The sequence goes on from NC_079212.1 coordinate 136,152,363, forward strand.
GAGGTCACCGCACACACACGCGCACCTCCCGACCGCAGACAACGGTTCGCAAGCCACTTTTTCCGGCGTTTTCGGTCAATTTCTTGTATTTCCACCCCTTACGAACAACCATTTTTGGTACTCGATAAACACTCCTCGTAGTTTCTCGGTTTAATCGATGTGAGCAGCCGGCATTTTGAGAGTTTGTGATAGTGCTTCCTATGCAGAAAATCACTTCCTGCCCTCCACCTACAGTTCGCGCGTCATATGCAAACAAGCCATAATGTGATCCTCCCATTCGCTACGTCCCCCTGGGGAAACTTCTCACTGTCAGGTGAAAAGAAGCGGCTGGCAATGCCACATATATCAGAGGAGACGTGTTAGTCTGCAGCCCTCCACAGATCGGCAGAGGGGGGTGGAGCAGCGACCGGGACGGCTCAGAGAGCTGGGTAATTGTCCAGGTGCAACTGGGGGGAAAAAGGCCCCCCCCCAAAAAAAAGTTTGGTTGGGTAAATGTAGGTATAAAGTTGAAAATGGTTATATTTGAATATGGGTTTGGTGTGAAGATTAGGGTAAGGATCTGGGAGAACACTTGTTAGTCATGATCATCTGCATACGCTGTGTTCATGCAGCGAATTTCCATTTCCTCCAAAACAGCCTCGCCTGTAGTTAGCCAACAACACAATGTGATTCCTTGCGTTTTTGTGTCATGTAGGCTGCTTGTTTACAGTTCAGCACCATTGAACAAATACACGTTGCTGTGACCAGATGAACATTTGTCATATTAACTTTACTGGCTGCCAAAATCGTGGAAACGCTTGTTTTCAGAGTTAATATGCTGATGATATAGTACATGTCTCTAATAGCACTCGTATAGTGCCGAACACTTGATATGTTGTTGACAAGCATCGCCAGATCGTGACAGAACGTTCACGTTCAACGTATTTTGGGAAATGCGAATAAGTCTTATATGAACGTTTAGTCTGTGAGATTGAGTCCTGGAATAACTTGGCAAAATTGAAATGAAATCAAAAAAGCTGATGAACGTAATTCTATTTTTACACTATTAAATGAGTATCAAAATGTTGCAGCGATAATCTTGACCTAATAACAATGTCCATTTTGATGGTATGTTATGGATTTGTATCTTTCCACATGTGCCCTCCCTACCACTCACCCTTTGGTTATCCACGGCAGACCGGCCAGAGGTTCTCTCTAGCGTATGGGCTGTAAAAGCTGCAAGGGGATGTAGATGTCTGGACTTTCACACCCTGAACCTCTTCCATGTTCCTGTCAAGTCAACCCTACAATTAACCCCAACTTCCGCCTTTTCCATGTTTGGGTGGTTCACATGATCAGTCTACTGAGTACACCTGTTCCCCTTTAGTTTTTACATGGGCACATTTTTTTGTGTACTTATATAACTTATTACTAAATGAGCCTAACTAATCCCTCAATATATTGTGCCATCGTATAAATTGACACGTGTACACACACACATACAGAAAATGTGTACCGGTATGCTTGTTGTGTACCCAGGCCTCATTATGAGTGAAATGTCAGGAAGGATGTGCATCTAGTCTCACCTTTACGCCAAGAAACTAATGAGGAAGCAAAGACAGAGAGGGGATGTGCTCTTTTTCTGTCATGGTTTCTGACTGATTGGTGGACACAGACTCTGCATGGGTAGAACTCACCGGAAAATCCCCTTTCAAAGGCTGGATCTATACAGTCTGAGTATATAATGTTGTGGGGGGTTTTTTTTGCTTGTTTTTGTTTTGAAACATATCAAAATGAAAATATCCTCCACAGTTAAAAAAAACTATACTTTTCCTGTTTAAATCCAGTCGCTGTCCTCGACCTTCATTACAAATTAACCTGGAGTGTGCAGGAACTCTCCCACTAAGTAATCATCCGTGTCTGTGTGATAATATACAATCCGCTACCTTGTCTGTTTATCTTAACCTTTGACTGACTGCCATCAAAATTCAAATTTATAGTTTTTCAGTCAACATTATACTTCATCCAGAAACTGCTTGTTGAGTCAGCAAATGGTAAGACAAATATTGACAAGTAAACCCCTTAACACAATATCCCGAGACCTACGTGTTCCTCATAACCTCTTTTCCTGGATGTTCCCCTTCAACCCCGATGTTTTCCTTGTGTGGATTTCTTTTTTTTTTTTACTATATGCTGAACTCTGGCCCATGTCCTTTGACCCAGTAATGGCTCAGGGACGTCAGAGGACCTGTTCTGGAAACTGGAAGCGCTGCAGACCTTCATTAGAGATCTCCATTGGCCCGAGGAGGAGTTCGGCAAACACCTGGAGAGCCGACTCAAACTTATGTCCAGTGACATGATCGAATCCTGTGTGAAACGGTAAGATGCATAAGTTGTGCTGCACGAACAAACACACTTGAACACGTCCACTTTAAAAAGCCAAGAACAACATGTCCAAAAAGAAACCAAACTTTAAATTTCCCTGTTGTTCCTCCCCTGACCGCACTGCCACCCCAAAGGACGCGGCTGGCTTTTGAAGCCAAGCTTCAAAAGAGCAGCCGAACCACCGACTTCCGCGTACCGCAGTCTATCTGCACCATGTTCAATGTGATGGTGGATGCCAAGGCCCAGTCAGCCAAACTGTGCGCTATGGAACTGGGTCAGGAGGTAGGAGACATCATTACACACCTGTGCCATTTCACAGCCACAAAAAGAGTGAAGCTCACATTCTAGTTGAACAAAATAAATCAACAGGAAGTGCAACAAGTACAAAATGCAATTGCAAGCAAAGTTAGTAAGGAACTATTTTAATCGGGAAAAGACAATTCTCTTAGTGTGTAAAGAAATTATGGTAGGGCATCTGGGTAGCGTAGCGGTCTATTCCGTTGCCTACCAACATGGGGATCGCTAGGTCGAATCCCCATGTTACCTCCGGCTTGGTTGGGCGTCCCTACAGACACAATTGGCCATGTCTGCGGGTGGGGAAACTGGATGGGGGTATGTGTCCTGGTCACTGCACTAGCGCCTCCTCTGGTCAGTCAGGGCACTTGTTCGGGCGGGAGGGGGAATAGCGTGATCCCCCCCACGGCGTTACGTTTCCCTGGTGAAACTCCTCACTGTCAGGTGAAAATAAGCAGCTGGCAACTCCACATGTATCGGAGGAGGTATGTGGTAGTCTGCAGCCCTCCCCGGATCAGCAGAAGGGGTGGAGCGACGACTGGGATGACTCAGAAAGTGGGGTAATTGGCCGGATACAAGAGGGGAGAAAAAGGGGGAACCCCCCCCCTAAAAAAAAAAAAGAAATGGTAGTGCATGAAAGCATTGTCAGTAACTAGTACTAGTTGAAACCATCAAAATATGATCCAAATTTATCATCATGGATAACAAAACTTAGCACTTTGCTTTGTTATAATTGAACTAATTTAACTGATGAAAGGGGTTTAACAGTGTGTAATAATATATAAAGGATATGTGCTACTGAAGAGTGTCACAAACTATGGATGAACAGAGGTGTGTGTGTGCGTGCGCGTGTAGCCTACGGCAAGCCATTTTAGCTTTTTTTTTTTTTTTTTGTTTTGTTTTTGTGATCACAAAATTACGTTTTTTATCAGTTAAAATGTCAATTTTTGATATCAGGAATTAACTTGCAACAGTAAAACAGTGAAATACCAAGAATTGGGGAGGAGAAGTATTTCTTGAAAGACTCAGAGGAAACGGAGAAGGAGGGTCACTGGAGATAGAAAAGTTTTAGTGGCTGTCTATCCTCAACCGACCAAAAGAAATATTGTTGTAAAAGTGGCGGCTTTCCCCACGGCACAAAATTTGGTCATGAAATGTACCTTTTTCAACTCTCAGTTTAATCTGTTTTGTTGTTTTTTCTGCCGCTGACAGTCTACTTTACCCGGTAGCCATTGTCTGATATTAGGCTACATATACGCACATGAGGGCGGCATGGTGGCGCAGTGGTTAGCGCAGTCTCCTCACAGCAAGAAGGTCCTGGGTTCGAGCCCCGGGGTAGTCCAACCTTGGGGGTCGTCCCGGGTCATTCTGTGTGTGGAGTTTGCATGGTCTCCCCGTGTCTGTGTGGGTTTCCTCCGGGTGCTCCGGTTTCTTCCCACAACCCAAAGACATGTAGGTCGGGTGAATCGGTGTGAATGTGTCGGCCCTGTCATGGTCTGGCGGCCTGTCCAGGGTGTCTCCCTGCCTGCCGCCCAATGACTGCTGGGATAGGCTCCAGCATCCCCGTGACCCCGAGTAAGGATAAACCGTTTAGGTAATGGATGGATGGATGGATGGATGGATGGATGGATGGATGGATGGATGGATGAATACGGACATGATGAAGGTTACATGAAGTTGTATGAAGGATCTTTTCCAAATCTGCTTGGGGGAAACATATTTCTTAACACTGTGTTACTCCTCTGAAAGGTATCGAACCAGAACTGCAACTTTATCAAAAAGGGCATTCACTCACATTTGCTCAGGTTTTACATTACAGTATATCCCCAAAAATTGCATTTTGCACAAGTTAGCCACATAAATTGCAACTATTTTTTTTGGCTCTGATATTGTTTGAACTTGCGCACAGCTTTCTTTCTTACTCGCTTACTCCCATCACTTTATCATCACCGTGTCTCCACCATCTTTCTTGTTTTCCCCACTCTTCCTTGTCAAAGTTTGCTAGAGACTGGGTAAGTGTGGCTGACAATTCAATTGAAATCTCACCCCTAGTTCCCCGATGTATAATTAGCCATAAAATTCCCCTTTTCCCCCCTCCCTGCACTTGAATTGTTTGGATTTCATTAGCATATGTGTGGATGGTATTGAATATACATGGGCTAGAAGTGAGACTTCTCATCTTCGCAGAATATTTAGACTGATTCCAATTACCACAGACAGATTAATTAGCCCCAAGTCCTTTGCTTTACTGTTTGCACTACAAGTCTAAACAAAAGGATTCAATGCAAAATTAATTGCACACGTAAGAGCTTTACACGTCTGCTTTGCATATCCCATCACATGCCAATGATATGTAGTTACTGTAGCAGCAACACCTTTGCCAACTTCATATAAATGCTGTATATCTCGGTAGGCAAAGGTTGCATTGCTGTGCAGTTTCGTGGGGTACTTTCTATGGAAGGACTTAGTCATTTGAGGGAATGCAAGATTCTATGTTGTACAAATGAGAAATACGTCTTTCTAATATGTGTTGTTGCCTGTGCACTCCCTAACCTCTTACCTAACTCTCTAATATTAGCGTGCTTGTAATACTAAAACCTTTAACACAAACTACCACTGAGTGTACTCGCCAGTTTCAACTGACTGGCAAGTACATGCCAACCAGAGTTGGTTGATGTTAGATTAAAAATTCACAAGGGCGTCCGGGTGGTGTAGCGGTCTATTCCGTTGCCTACCAACACAGGGGATCGCCGGTTCAAATCCCCGTGTTACCTCCGCCTTGGTCGGGACACGGTTGACCGTGTCTGCGGATGGGAAGCTGGATGTGGGTACGTGTCCTGGTCGCTGCACTAGCGCCTCCTCTGGTCAGTCGGGGCGCCTTCTCGGGGACTGGGGGGAATAGCGTGATCCTCCTACACGCTATGACCCCCTGGTGAAACTCCTCACTGTCAGGTGAAAATAAGCGGCTAGCGACTATATTTATTGGAGTAGGCATGTGGTAGTCTGCAGCCCTCCCTGGATCGGCAGAGGGGGTGGAGCAGTGACCGGGACTGCTTGGAAGGGTGGGGTAATTGGCCAAGTACAATTGGGGAGAAAATGGGGGAATTTTTATTTTTTATTTTTTAAAATTTACCCTTTGTCTTGACCCTCTGAACATGCTAAGGGGAACATCAAGCATTTCCAGGCTTCTTTCATTAACTGAGGAAATAAACTGCCCCTGCTGCTGCATCTTTGTTTTTACTACATAGAGATTCGTAATCCTCAACTCATTTCTGCAATGAGAAACTGAAGTACGAAAATTAAGTATGAACCTAATGTGTGGTATCAGTCAACATTTGGTGTTCTGGTCCACTGACAAAAGATGGAAAAGATGATCACGCAAGGTGAAGGATTTTTTTTTTTTTTAGGGACAATAATAGAATTCCAGGCTCAGAAATTTCAATGCAAAATACATGTCATCTTTTGATATCTAATTTATGTAATTAATTTTTTTGTTTCTAAGAAGTCAAGAGACGACTGAGTCGAAAGTCGTAAGACTTGCATACCGAAGCATGGATGAAAAAATGTTCAATGTTCCCCACTAATGTTACTGATAACAGAGCTACCAGGGGAGGATGATATGAATAAAACTCTTTCCTTTGTCCAGCGACAATACCATTCCCAAATTGACAACCTCATTGACGAGACTGTTAAAGAGATGACGACTCTGCTGGTGGCGAAGGTAGGATATCGTAGACATTTTTGTACCGTGCAAACTTGACAGATGCAGTCCATAACTTTTCAGAAAAAATGAGCTGATGATGAAAATTGATGAGAATAACTAAAGCCATTGATTCTTACCATCTCTCTTCAGTTTGTCGTCATTCTAGAAAGTGTCCTTGCCAAGCTTTCCAGATATGATGAAGGCACACTATTCTCCTCCTTCCTATCTTTTACAGTAAGTACGCATTGCTTAAGAAACATTTCTTTGAATCCAAAAGGCATTTGTTTTTACCATCAGGATTTATGGTTTTTAATCATGGTTCAGCAACAGCACATTCATACTCATTCCACCTCTGATTATACACTCACCGGCCACTTTATTAGGCACACCTGTCCAACTGCTCGTTAACGCAAATTTCTAATCAGCCAATCACATGGCAGCAACTCAATGCATTTAGGCATGTAGACATGGTCAAGACGATCTGCTGCAGTTCAAACCGAGCATCAGAATGGGGAAGAAAGGTGATTTAAGTGACTTTGAACGTGGCATGGTTGTTGGTGCCAGACGGGCTGGTCTGAATATTTCAGAAACTGCTGATCTACTGGGATTTTCACGCACAACCATCTCTAGGGTTTACAGAGAATGGTCCGAAAAAGAGAAAATATCCGGTGAGCGGCAGTTCTGTGGGCGAAAATGCCTTGTTGATGCCAGAGGTCGGGGGAGAATGGCCAGACTGGTTCGAGCTGATAGAAAGGCAACAGTAACTCAAATAACCACTCATTACAACCGAGGTATGCAGAAGAGCATCTCTGAAAGCACAACACGTCGAACCTTGAGGCAGATGGGCTACAGCCCATGTATAGAAGACCACACCGGGTGCCACTCCTGTCAGCTAAGAACAGGAAACTGAGGCTACAATTCGCACAGGCTCACCAAAATTGGACAATAGAAGATTGGAAAAACGTTGCCTGGTCTGATGAGTCTCGATTTCTGCTGTGACATTCGGATGGTAGGGTCAGAATTTGGCATCAACAACATGAAAGCATGGATCCATCCTGCCTTGTATCAACGGTTCAGGCTGGTGGTGGTGGTGTAATGGTGTGGGGGATATTTTCTTGGCACACTTTGGGCCCCTTAGTACCAATTGAGCATCGTGTCAACGCCACAGCCTACCTGAGTATTGTTGCTGACCATGTCCATCCCTTTATGACCACAGTGTTCCCATCTTCTGATGGCTACTTCCAGCAGGATAACTCGCCATGTCATAAAGCCCGAATCATCTCAGACTGGTTTCTTGAACATGACAATGAGTTCACTGTACTCAAATGGCCTCCACAGTCACCAGATCTCAATCCAATAGAGCACCTTTGGGATGTGGTGGACTGGGAGATTCGCATCATGGATGTGCAGCCGACAAATCTGCAACAACTGCGTGATGCTATCGTGTCAATATGGACCAAACTCTCTGAGGAATGTTTCCAGTACCTTGTTGAATCTATGCCACGAAGGATTAAGGTAGTTCTGAAGGCAAAAGGGGGTCCAACCCAGTACTAGCAAGGTGTACCTAATAAAGTGGCCAGTGAGTGTATATCAGTTTGAGGTAATTCCAGGTCATGGTTAATTTTAGCCCTCCTTTATTTTGGAAAGTTCCCCTCAACCACAACAAATAGTTGAACACCTTTATTGGCTCCTTCAACATTACAGAAGTCATGTTATGTTATGTTGGGTGGCACAGTGGTGCAGTGGTTAGCGCTGTTGCCTCACAGCAAGAAGGTCCTGGGTTCGAACCCCGGGGTTGTCCAACCTTGGGGGTTTTCCCAGGTTGTCCTCTGTGTGGAGTTTGCATGTTCTGCCCATGTCTGTGTGGGTTTTCTCCGGATGCTCCGGTTTCCTCCCTCCATCAAAAAGACATGCATGTTAGGGTTAGTACTCCTGTCTTGTGCCTCTGACCGAGGCATGGCAAGATGAAGTGGACTGCTCCTAGCTACACAGCTATGATGGGTTAAATGCAGAGCATCATTTCCCTGCGGGGATCATTAAATTATATCATTTTTTTTTAAATGAATTTGTGAGTGCACTTTTACAGTTTTAGAGCACAACCTGACTCATTATTGCCAGTTCAGCCAAGAAAACCGAGGGCTACAGAATCACAGTGCAGCTTTGGTTTTGAAAAGTGGTACCCAAGTTGGGGTCCATGTTCTTACTTTCTCACCCCATCTCTCTCCTTTTTTCTCAAGGTGAAAGCTGCCTCCAAGTATGTAGATGTACCTGTAAGTAAGAGCAACATATAAAGCTGTGGCCGTGTGTGTGTGTGTGTGCGTGTGTGCGTGTGCGTGTGTTCGTCACAGTGTTTGTCTTGCTTGTCTACATGCAAATGTGAGTTTGAGTCATCTACTCCCTGATCCTTTCCATGGTCACACTAGCTGCGTATTTTTTTCTGTGCATCCATAAACATTTGTGGCAGCCTTTCCAGTAGTGTCCAGAATCCAAAAGAAGTCCAGATGGTATGCAGATTTTCTACGACAAACAGCTCCGTCAGACTGCCACAAATATCCAGTCATTCGCATATGGTCAAATACTGGCCGCAATTCATGCCACTTCTAGCTCCCCACACACTATGCATTGTGAGTCCATGTCGTACAACAACGATTAATCTGCCATAGCACAAAAACAACAGTGGGGGGGTGGAGGGTAAAGGGGGTTGTGTGCATGAACAGTTCCCTAAAATGGCTGCCTTAGAGTATTTGCCAACACCTTTACCCTATCAAGATGCCGGTTTTCAAATAATGCCCTTTTCAATGAATCTGACTCGGTCCGCTGTACATTTGCGTGAGTCATGGCCTCTTGCCACAGACTGTAATTGTGTCGGAAAACCCCCCCACCTCATTTGGATATTGGGAGAAAGGTGACACATGTCCATTAGTAAAAGCGTTTAATGATAAGGGCTTTGGTCGACCTGAGATGAGTAGAGAGATAAATAGATGGAGCAGATAGACTGAGAGATGGAGAGTCGACGACACACCTAAAGGGTAAAAAAGGAGGTACGCTACCAAAAAAGGGCCATTGATGTAGTCTTTCTCTTTAAACCTTCACATCCTGTTGACTAATTAACAGTAAATGTACTGGTCGCCGGTCCCATTGACCCAGGCCACCTTTGGATTTAATAGCAATGGTCATGTTAAATTTGTTTAAAAATACCCAGTATATCTTTTATTTATTTATTTGTTGTGGGGTTGGGGTTTTTTTTTCCACCCTTTTTCTCCCCAGTTGTACTTGGCCAATTACCCCACTCTTCCGAGCCGTCCCGGTCGCTGCTCCACCCCCTCTGCCGATCTGGGGAGGGCTGCAGACTACCACATGCCTCCTCCGATACGTGTGTAGTCACCAGCCTCTTCTTTTCACCTGACAGTGAGGAGTTTCACCAGAGGGACGTAGCGCGTGGGAGGATCATGCCATTCCCTCCAGTTCCCCCTCCCCCCTGAACAGGCGCCCCAACTGACCAGAGGAGGCGCTAGTGCAGCGACCAGCACACATATCCACATCTGGCTTCCCACCCGCAAACACAGCCAATTGGGTCTGTAGGGGACGCCCGACCAAGCCGGAGGTAACACGGGGATTTGAACCAGCGATCCCTGTGTTGGTAGGCAACAGAGTAGACCGCCACGCCACCTGGATGCCCTACCCAATATATCAGGTCTTGATCTCAATTATTATTAATATTCACAGTATTCACAGTGAATCGTCATTATTTAAAACGGGCCATTTGGACCAGAACAGAGAAGAACACAAAGGTTAATCGACCCCTTTGAGGCTTTTCATCAACTTCAGATTATTCAGTAGTTAAAGCGGCGGCCCCCTGTCCTCACACTGGGGTCTCCCTCTGAACCAAACCATGTGTCCCCAACACCTCTGTTCACTCTGCACATGCCCAGACTGGGAGGATCGGCTCCACGCCAAGTGCAGAAGTGCGAGATATAAAGTCCAGTTAAAAACCTGCTCCGAAGCCCTCGGTCTGTCTACTCTTGCAAATCAAAAGCCTTCCTGTCTGTGATATGAACTGGAAACTCTCATTTTCGGCAAATGTTAAGGTGGAAAATTTGGACGTGTCTCTTAACGTACTTTTTAAACGTGCAACATGGGTGCTCAGCATAGGCCAATGAATAAAAAAAAGGCTTTTTTAATTTTTTTGTTTGGGAAAAGTGCCTGGGATGCTTTTTTTTTCTTTATGTAACCCTTTCACCCAAGCTTTAATGACCACCTCCCCATACTACACTGAAACCACGGTCTTTTTGGTTATCTTTAGGTATTAGCTACGGTATTATTTTTTGTCAGATAATACCTTTGTCTTTGTTGCGTTATGTCTTTATCAAGACCACCAAAAATGCACGGCACCAGAAATAGCCCCCCATTCATTTATTGTATCTTCTATATCTATTTTTTTTAAATATTTTTCTCTTTCTGTCCCTTCCTGTTCATTGTAGAAGCCAGGAATGGACGTGGCAGACGGATATGTGACGTTTGTACGACACTCCCAGGACATGTTGCGGGATAAAGTCAATGAGGAGATATACATAGAGCGATTATTTGATGTAAGTAACTGTGGCAGCTCCTCTATTGAAAGGCTTGAATCTATCTGTGTGTTTGCTTTTGACTAGTTTGAATTCAGAATCAAAATCATGTTTATTGGCCATGTAGGTTTGCACAAACATGGAATGTGACTCCGGTTTCATGGCTCTCTCAGTGTACTTAACATAGAATAACACTACAACACAACAATCTTCAGATTTATACACAAGGATTGACTTATACAGGCAAAATAAGAGGCGATAAGGTGCAATGGTGCAGAGAATATATCAGAGATGCCAAAATAGATGTTGGCAGGTTACTTACATACATGCCTGAGGTAGATGAACATGACAGAGCATTTAAATTCCTTCCTTGCTTTGTAAATTTGATATGTGGTCATAATCAGAATCATGTTTATTGGCGATGTAGGTTTGCACATACATGGAATTTGAAATTTTGTGGCTCTCTCAGTGTACTTAACATCGAATAACATGCAGCAACACAACAATCTTCAGATATATACACAAAGATTGACTATGTTACCCAGTGGTGTTGGCTTTTTCCATGATAATCAATAGTCAAACCAATCAGTGCGGCGTGTGGAGAAAATTCTCCTCAAAAATAGCTCAATGAAAGAAATAACTCTTTTAAAATACTCTCTTTACCCCCAGGTCATCCGCCTGTAAACATCATTAATTTATCAATTTGTTTCTCTCTGTGTGTATAAACAACAGAAACTTTTTCTAACGTTTCCTGCAAAAATCATGCCGGTTTATTTTGGGGTTTTTTTTATTGGAGTCTGTGCAGTTATTTTGTTCATTTCGTAATTCATTTCACACTATCCCATCTGCTTCTGAAACTAATGCCACTGACACACCTAACACGCTTGTTCTCCCGAGTCACCGAGCTGTCACCAACTGGCCCAGTCTCATGAGGCTAATGCCATCCATTATGCTATACTGTATCAATTAATGCAAAAAAGTGCAAATTGCAAATCAAATTGCAATTTAGCTTGGTTTTTTTGTTTTTGTTTTTTTAACTAAGCCACATCATTGAGCCTTCTGTTCAGTAAAACTTGAGGATCACTCCCAGAAATGTCATGAAACGATCGCTGAAGCGGTATATAGCTCATACAGTGGGTGGGTCTTCCTTACTACCGATGCTTTTTTCAAGACATACAAACTCTATGGAGTGATTACATTATCACCAAAATACAGGGAATTCAAAAGATTGCGAATTTTATGTCATTAACGTTGGTGTCATTGTGAAGTTTCTTTATCATAAGGGTCTATTTCTCACCAGAAGGGGATGCATTTCAATGAAAAGTGCTTAAAAAAAAACAGACCCGTTCTGTTAAATATCTGTCACACATTTTAGAACGAATATGTGGCAGACATCGGACTCTACATGCCGTTATCCATTTTGGCTCATCCCTTAACTTTTTTTTTTTGGTTCTGTGCCTTGTAGAAATGCACTTTAGAGATCATTGTGAAGTTGAGGGCTGTAAATAAGGGCTCGTAGCAAGTAGCCTCCTTGACATAAGTAATGCAGGCTTACAGGATAGAGAGGAAGACTGTGATGAAGAAATTTATATTTATCAGGTGTCCGGTCAAGCGAGCAGAGGACACTTGATCCAGGTTGTGTAATCCTTTGTAATTTATGTCACCGACTGTCACATTCCTCTTCCGATTATCTGATTGTTTGTTTGTTTTGTTTTGTTTTATTTGTTTGTGATGTAGGCTTGCAAGTATGTCTCTGTAGACCCAACAGTGTCACTGTGTGCGTGCGTTTCTGCAAGTGCGTGCACAGTGGGCGTGCATGCAATTGTGTCTAGCTGTCTTTCCCATTGTGTCTGTCAAAGCCCGAGGTGTGAGCCATCCCCCGTCCTGTCTCTCCCGTCGGTATGACAGGGAGCGACAGAGAAGTGTCCACTGCTGGATGTTTGTGTTTCTTGTTGCTTTTTGACCCACTGTTTGCCATGTATCCTCTCCCCTCCACAAGAGCCTTTCTGTTGGGATTGTGGCCCAGGCCTTTCGTCGTGTCACTCCCTATCTGTTCTCCCCGCGGCAGCACTAAGGCGAATGAAGGTGTCTCTAGCTGCTCTCTGGAACTCTGTTTTGCTGTGCTTTTCTTGTCACTCTCTCTTTTTCTGTCTCTTCTCCATCCTGATTCTGTATGCAGCGGCCGCAGCGCCATCATGCTAGCTTCACCATTATCTTATTTTGCTTAGTATATAATACAAGGATAATTCTGTTTTTTTTTTTGTTTTTTGTTTACAACCTGGTCTTATTTATGTAGCTTTTGCCATCATGCATATTGGTTATGATATCATTTTACTCTCTGTCTTTGATTTGGAGATAATGGATTCAGCCTCACTATGGCGTCTTACAGTGGTGCTACAGAATATGAGTGGCAAGCATGTTTCAACAAGTCCAATTTAACCCACGTATTTTAAATCACAAAATTAGAAATCAAAAGTGAAAGTTAAAAGTTATTATGCAAAATTTCCCATATTATTGTGGCATCCAGGTGGGGTAGTGGTCTATTCCGTTGCCGACCAACACGGGGAATCGCTGGTTCGAAACCCCGTGTTACCTCCAGCTTGGTCGGGCGTCCCTACAGACACAATTGGCCGTGTCTGCAGGTGGTAAGCCGGATGTGGGTATGTGTCCTGGTCGCTGCACTAGCGCCTCCTCTGGTCAGTCGGGGCGCCTGTTCAGGGGGGAGGGGGAACTAAGGGAAATAGCGTGATCCTCCCATGTGCTACGCCCCCCTAGTGAAACTCCTCACTGTGAGGTGGAAAGAAGCGGCTTGCGACTGACTCCACATGTATCAGAGGAGGCATGTGGTAGTCTGCAGCCCTCCCCGGATCGGCAGAGGGGGTGGAGCAATGACCGGGATGTCTCAGAAGAGTGGGATAATTGGCCGGGTACAACTGGGGACAAAAAGGGGGAAAAATACAAACAAACAAAAAATCCCATATTATCAATGGTCACATCACATTGCTGAGCTACATCCTGGTTCAACCTGCAGAAACGACCGGCCTGTATTAGCTGTATGTAGTAGTAACCATCAATAAACTACCCTGCTAGCATCTTTGAGAAGTCATAGATAACATTAAAATCATGTACACAAGCTATCTGAGGCACTGAGGGTTGTTGTTGTCATTGTTGTATTTGAAAGGACAAGTTTAACAGTTGCCCTGTAAGACACGATTTAAACTGTGTCTAGCAGTGCCCTGGTGTCCAAAATCACCAAAATAAAGCCAGTTAGTAAAATCATATCATAACTGTGATGTGCATTATGGTAAAAGCTAAGAAAAAACATCCCAGTTCGTAAAAGAAAAAGAAAAAAAAAGCAACAATCCTTTAAGCATGTTTCTACCATTTTCAAAGCTGAATGCCCCTTGTATCGTTGGAATGGCATTAAATGAGGCTGTGGGATCCAGTATCAAATGTTATTTCTGTATATCCTCTAGTATCTGTCTGTGGATCCTCTGGTATCTTTCTGTGGATCCTCTGGTATCTTTCTGTGGATCCTCTAGCAGGACTGTGTTTCTGCCAGAAGATAAACGCTTGTCTCTTCTGCCAAGTCCCTGATGCCACGTTACTCCTCACCCTCCACCACACGTCCTCCTATTCTCTTGCAGGCCAGTCTCTCCAACCATCCATATATAACAGCCAGCACTCATCACAGGCTGACTCCAATACTTTTCTGTCGTTAAAGGGGGGGGGGGGATCACTTGCTAATAAAAAGTTGCAGAAACACATCAGATGATAACCCTTTCAGACTGGTTAAATACAGTTTAACCTAGAACTTGGTGTAGATGGAGGATTTGAACATTTGTTCTTTGTCGGCTAACCTGGCATACGTTTGTTCCTTTCTTCAGTCCCTTTCTCAAGATTTTTGATCATCGTTTCAGGAATCAGGAACATTCATTTGTCATTTCCTTTCGTGCACTTGCGTACATGAAATTAAACAACATATTATATCCCCCAGCCCACAGCAGTGCAACAACACAAAGACAACAACACATATCCAAACTACAGGAACACGTATATCCAAGCTACATGTAGCCTTAGACATCTGGTTAAAATTCATTTAGGATATAGTTTTAAAAATTAAATTCATAATGTTTAAATATGTTAAAGATATATATGGAAGGATAAAATAGAGAAGTCATAATCTTTACAGTTAAAAGGTTAGAGTTTATGCAAATGAGCATAGTTTGCTTAATATGTACAGGACCAAGCACGTGCAGTCAGCCTAACAGCCTAACTTGATTAGCAGCATTATGTCAATCTATGTTTTCCTTTGTTTTAATTGGCATGTTGTGGAGTTACAAAACAACGAGACAGGAGACGTGAGAGTAGACGTAGTCGAGGTAGTTTACTAGCTCCAACTTTGCATGTCATACATTCGACAACGACACTGAACTGTGTACCGGAAGCGGAAGTGCATTATCTGACCCCTCGCCTCTTCCCTTAAAGGTACACCGTCCTCTTAGGTGAATGTCTCTAGTTATATAGATGTGGGTCACCACACAGTTCTGAAATGATAGCCAACCCCAATTCCCTTCTCAGGTAGCGGGGAGGGGCTTGGGTGTAAGCCGTTAGGGTCTGGTGCGCCGGAGAACGGCAGAAAGCGAATGGTCGCCGTCAAGTGAACGGTGCAGATTGTTCGAGAGCAAAATGTTTTCCTAATTTAGTGGTTGACGAAGTTGCCAAAGGGTTCGGATTTTTGTGATCTGCAAGAGGTAAATATGAGGATGTGTGTTGCTTTTCATACGGTGACTGCATATTATAGTTAAAAAACGACTTGTGTTGCTAATCGCGAGTAGCCGTTAGCCTTAGCATAATAGCCATTAGCTTTGCATTGTGTTGCTAGTTGTGAGTAGCCACATTAGTAGAGGAGGATAAGCGGTTCAGATAATGGATGGATGGATAAATAGCAGTTAGCTCAGCTTTGAAGAATTGGTTAAGATAAGCTGTTGCTAGCTCGCCACGAAATAGTGTATGGACTTGTTGCTTAGCTGACTTATTTGATTCAGGAGACGGCTGATTTGTGACTAAGAAAGGACAGCTCCGTTGGACCACTTTGGGAAACCTATTTGACTGTCGTTGCTGGTTTTTTCTTCGTTCTGCCGAGCGCCCATCCCCCAGTTTCCCCTCGTCTTTCCCCCTCTAAACGTTCCCTGGACCCGTGAGTACTGAGCACACGTGCTTTTTACTTCGCTTGTGTGACCAAGTGACGCGGCCATTACAGTTTCCAGGCCTCTGCGCTGCCAAGCCACGACTCAGGCCTGCAACGGGAGTTTGGTTTACAAGTGGGTTGACCATAGGTTGCATAGTGAGTGAGTGTGGGCCTATGATTGATGTTATTTGATATCATTTAGTGTTTATTCATATTTGGGATTTAGTCCCATTTGTCTTTATTCATGAATGTGATTTTGGGAAGTTCTGTTTTATGTAAATAAATAGCCTACCATAATTTGGCATTACAAAAAGAAACCTTGTTGTGTCATAGCTCATAGGTAATTCATGTTTAATAACTGTTAAAAGGATAGATAAAAATTAGGACGAGACAAAACCAAAATCTAAGTGATATATCATACATTTATTTGGAGGCACCGTCAGTTATTTAAGTTTAAAAGAGAGTACCATAAATCCGCGGTGGCGTAGCGGTCTAAGCATCGGCTTGGTGTCAATGCAGTTGCCCACTGGGGACTGGGGTTCGCGCCCCGGTCTCGTCAGATCCGACTATGGACTCGATGAAGCAGCAATCATTGGCAACGCTGTCTTCGGGAGGGGGGCGGAGTCGGCTTTTGTTCGTCATGTGAATGCGTCTCTGTGTGTGTCGGAAAAACAGTGGTTCGGCTTGGATTCGCCTTGTCACGAAAGTGGCGAGGCGCTTTCCTTCGAGACTGCCGGCCGGAGAGATGCAGTTGGCGAACGCATGCAATACGAGGGTGGGTGTTTGAATTAAAATAGGGATCAATTGGCCACTAAATTGGGAGAAAAAAGGGAAAAATCAGAAATAAATTTATTAAAAAAAAAGAGTACCATTAACATAATTTAAGAGCATACAGGTAATTGCGCCATTTATTTTGAAACGTTACCCAGGCCCCACCCACAGTACTACTTGCACATGGCAGATTTTTATATAGCTACATGGGACGGGTGTTACTTACAAAAAAAAACTGTAAAATTACAAAAACACATACATCCAATATATAAAAAAAAATTTCCACTTGTCTTAAGAGAGCAAACACCAGCCAGGATGACTGTCGGAACTGCCGGTCTGCCTGGGCTAGCAATTAGCTTAGCCTGCCCCGCTTCCGCATCCGGTCAGACTGCCCTCGGTGCTTCTTCTTTGGGCGCAGCTCCGGACAGGGCCGTGGTGCTTGGGCCCACTGGACGCAGCAGACCAGGCTCCTCCAGCTCATCCAACACCAGTTCTCCCAGCCAGACACCCTCGACACTGCTCCCCACACTCCACATGATGACACCAAAAACACAGTCAATGCTAGGCACGGCTGCTGCCAGACCACCCTCGGTGTTATCGGAAATGCCAGTCTGCATGAGCTAGCAGTTAGCTTAGCCTGCCCTGCTTTCATGTCCTGTCAGACCGCCTTCAGTGCTTCCTCTTCGGGCGCAGCTCCAGGCAGGGCTGTGGTCCCTGGGTCCACAGGATGTTGCAGACCAAGCTCTCCTAGCTGATCCAGCGCCAGCTCTCCCAGCCATCAAACGAAGACACAAGCTTAGACACAGGCGTGGACAAAGACACTGCATGGACTGGGTGAGGCCTCCACAAATGTAAGTTTGTGCTGCCATCTTCCCACACCACTTGTGGGTGAGGCCGCTGCAAACGTGAGTTCACCCCGCCATCTTCCCGCACCGCTTCCAGTTTAATTCCAATTTAATTTAATAAGACAAGTTGATTTACGACCCACACACTTGTCTACGGCATTAGCCTGGAGAAAAGGCTGACTCCATATTTAGATGAAATACCCAGTGTTCAAATATCAATGGATACTGTCCATAAACCCTCAAAACTGTAGGACCACCAAATTTATACCTGATAGAGGAAATGCATGATGTTTTGCTTGTGTCCACTTGCTGTGTATGTGCATGCATGTTGCCTATCTATATGCACACAAGTGTGTACACTTGTACCCACATTTTGTAGTATGTGCACGCTTGTTGTGTATGTGCACACATGTGTTTGTGCTTAGGCGTAACAGTTGGCCTTTGTGGTGTGTGGGGGAGGGCATTGTTTTAAAATAAGGTCAAGTCAATTTTGTATAGCCCAATATCACAAATTACAAATTTGCCTCAGTGGGCTTTATGGCAACACAACATCCTGTCCTTAGACCCTCCTTAGTTACAATTCTTAATTACAATTACAATTCTTAGTTACAATTCTGAATCTGAATCTTGAGTAGATTTACACCTTGTCCTGTTTGACTTTCCTTAATGTTTGCTTTGCTTGCCCCCCCCCCACGGTTTCCTCTGGTGGGCTGATGACAATATTTGTTCATTTATTAATTTTCTAGTTTATTTTTATTTATCTTTTTTTGTCTTTCTTCCTTTGCCTCTGGGGAATTATAACCTGTATTTTATAGATGCTTACACTGGAGTATTGTGCTCAGATATATAGTTATATAAGTAATCATTTATTCATCATAATTCAGCGTTTGACAGGTTTTCCCAAGTTCTCTCTCCAAGTGGCTTCCGATGAGAAACTGCAGAGGTCAGAGGTTTCGTCAGTACACCGCAGTCAGTGTATCTCATTCAAGGGATGGGTATATTTTTTTTTCCTGTAAAGTAGATAAAATATTTATATCCATCCATTATCCAAACCACTTATCCTGCTCTCTCAGGGTTGCGGGGATGCTGGAGCCTATCTCAGCAGTCACTGATTCTTCCTCAAATATTTGTGAAACTTTAATGAATTCTGAAAAAAAAAAGCCTTTTGAATTTGACAAACATGTCAGAGGAACAAAATTTACCAGCTGCAACCAAAATAAAGTGCGCGGAGATATTTTCACCTGTAAACACCATTTTGTATTTGTAAAAACAAGAAATGCATTTTGATGTTTCGCAACAAAAACCGTCATCGCAGCACATTTTTTCATGCCAGGTGACAAGACTGCAAGTTATTTCAGTCGATCCTAATGTGGAAATGTAAGAACTCTGAACCAATAACATACAAGTTGATTGTAAAGAGATTACACTTCAAATCACATCAACATATCAGGTTGCTTGTGTCATCTCACACGCACATACACACACGTCCAATCTGAAGATCAACAACAAGCTATTGCACTTCTCAGTCATTGGTCAGCCATGTTTTGTCTTACAGAATCAAATCAACCATTCACATCAGAGATGAAATTGGAATAGTAGTCACAGTTAACTTTGTTTTTGTCATTTTTTGTTTGTTGTATTTGTCCCTTTGCCTCCCTGGGGGAACGCAACCTCCATACTCCCCACTGGAGTGGTCTGCAATGGTGTGTAGACGTAGAAATAACTGTGGAAATAATTGTTTATTCGTTGTTGTCTGTTGTTCTAGGCATGGGTGTTGTGTTTTTCTAGGTATTTGAAGTGTAAGAACAAGGGGGGCATGACATGGATTTCTTCCAAGACTTATGTCACGATGACATGACCTATGTCATATTATCCCAAATAAGAAGATTGTGGCTAGTATTAATAGTCCATTAATTTCTAAATATGTGTCAGCATTTCAGATTTGGCGTCTCGGGTGACACCAGACAGCCCATATGTGGTCTCATATTGGTTGTCAAACAGCAGTGTCTCAAGGATTAATTATGATTTGTGCAAGTGATTAAAACTCGTGTTTGGATGCAGATTGTGGCCTGTTCAAGCATGATACTCTTCTGATATTTGACCTATTTCCCTGCTGCCGTCCTGTCCTGCTTTTTGGCCCCGGACAGTTGCTCATGGCTAATAGTGTCGATAATCCCAGTGAAAATTAATTCATCCCCTTGTTATTCAATTTTGACATTTGTCTTGGGCTTCTCCCCAAGGTGCAGCGGAAGTATGTACACCACACGTAGCACAAGACACCATTAAAAACATACAAAATATACCACATACAATAGTGCAAATGGTTGTATAAATAATACCAGAGAGCAAATCTTATAACGAAGTAACGTGTTCCCTGATGCAGCCATTCTGTGCTCAATGGCTGCATGGCATAGGGAATAAAGTCAAGTTAGTTTTACTTCTGTAGCCCAATATCACAAATTGCAAATTTGCCTCAAGGGTAAAAATAAATAAATAAACCAACAAACATATATATATATATATATAAATGATAATAATAATAAATACACATAAAGGACTCATTGTATATGTTCTGGCTGGCCCTTGGGACCCTGAATCGAAGGCCGGCCATTTTGTGTGGGTATTTTGTTCTTATCAAGCAATAGTGTTATTTTGTGAGTTTAAATTGGATTGACTTTATGCCATTTTTCGTTAGGGCAACCCTGGGCGGCAATCCAATCAAATGACCTTATCAATAATGTCTTTACTGTTGTTGTGAAAATTGCAGCTACGACAACGCTGTGTGTGTGTGTGTGTGTGGCCGTCTGCCCATTTCTTTGTCTGAAAGTTTGGTAATATTCAACAGTAATGATTAATCCTACACAGAAAGCCCAGAAGTGCAGATGGCTGATGATGCACGGTAAGGTTTTTTTTTTTTTTCGAACCTGCAGCTGCTTCAGACGACCCCGCTGTGCAGCGCTAAAACTTACTTATACCGTTTCTAAGGTACAAAGGCTACAAAATGAGTTTGTGTGCATATACAGTGTGTATGTGTGTGTGTGTCATAGCTTCTCACCTTGTATGCAAGAGTGCTTGGTGTATCGGGGAGGGAAAAAAAAAACAATGGAAAAATTAATTTGCTCCCCCTTTGGATTCTTGAAAGAGCGGCTGGAGAAGCGCAGATTAAAACAGCTGTGCTTAAACACGGGCTGATACGGGATAGGGTGGGGGCGACTTAGCGCGGGGCAGCCTGTGGATCATTGATTAAAAAAGCCATCTCTTTAGCCTGAGCCAAATCCAGCCCTACACTGATATGCCAAGGCCTCCTCCCTGCCCCGTGATGAATGCCCCCCCCCCCCCAGCCAGGTTAAGAGAAAGGGAACGATGCAAAAGAGGAGGGGCAGGGTGTTTGCTGGCGCACTGTGAATCTTGGAGCTAGCCCCCCGTCCATCCCCCCCCCCCAGGGCTGGGGTTGCAGATACAGGGATTACACGGGTCAATTATACACTTAATCTGCCTTTGCCTGGTGGGGGATTAGGAGCACGGCTCATTGATTGATTTGAAGTATTTCCGTTGACCTTGGGTAAGTTTCGGATTCAGAAACCAGGCGAGATTGCACCTCTGTGTGACGGAGTTAAAGCTCTTTTAATCGTTAAGGCTGCTGTTGCTCTCATTGCACTGCCAACTGGTGGACGGCTGTAAAGTGTGTGTGTGTGTGTGTGGGGGGGGTGATCAGATTGAGATTGGGGAATTGAGATTGTGTTGTTGCTGCTGGCATACTCTGGTGGGGGTTGGAGGGATGGGGTGGGGTGGGGGCTGGGGTTGTGCTGAAGAGGAAAATGCCACCAGACTAGTGACGGAGAGAGCTGCCATCATACCACTTTGCTGTCCGAGACACTTAACCACTTTGCTGGCTCTGGTCAAGAACTCGAGGCCCCTACTGTCTGTCCATCGACCACACCAAGTGAACAATTTAATCGACTCTGAGCTCGTGCCACGGGCAAACTTAACTCCCGCGGGCTTGGCCAGCGCCCAGGCCACACGCATCTCATCCCGCCATGTTCTCTGTTATACCCAGTCTTTTAAAATGAGGACGGGGTGGCGGGGAGCTGTTGAGATGAAGTCAGGCCTTCATGATGTAAAAAAAAAAAAAGAAGAAATATTTTGTTAGAAATTTGATTGAAGCATTTCATTGTGTGTTTTTTTTTTTTTTTTTACTTTTAGACTTATTCCATATCAACACCAAGGCAAACCTTACTTAAGGGAATTTGCTTTACAAATGTATTTCTCTCTCAAGATCTCACGCCGCCTTGGATTGGGCCCAAACCTGTTTCATCCGCATCGATTTTAAAGTGGGAAGACGATGACCAGATGTATTTCACCCCTCAGGAAACCAACTTTTATACTGATATGAGTGGTTATGCACCAACGCCCTCTTTTTATTTATTTATTTCATGCCGGTCGATAAGCTCTTTAGGTTTGTGTTAAAGCGGCTGTAAAAAGGATTATGTAACCAACACGGAGGAAAATAATAGTTGTAGGTTGCTTAAATTATATTTTAAAAAAAAAAGGCCAACCAAGGTAGGAAAGACTGTGTGACTGTTCAAAACACACTGCCGAGAGGTTTCGCTACTGTCTAACGAAGTCTGTAAGCGGCTTAGAGTTCTTGATGATTACAGAAAGAGAGCATTTTGTCTCCGCTCCTCATTTCTTCAGACTTAAATCCTCCACGAGGGACCGCGGGGGAGACTGAGCGGGGACACCGACGCCATGCTCGTCTCAAGCAGAACCGAATATAAGTTGAGAGGAGGCTTTTCCTTTCGTCGGTTCCCGCTGTTTATCGATGGCGGGCGACCGGGCGAATTGATCGAGGCAACGCGCCATGTCCCCGTTTTTATCGCTTCTTTATAAGCCCCCCCCCTTTCCCTCCCTCGTTGCCTCACCCTGTAAAAAAAAAAGAAGGGAGGAACGCTGCCATTTGTCTGATTAACTTGTCTGACAAAGTGACAGCTGCTCACGGGCGTATGTGGATGAGTGGCTCAGCACCGCTCCCTCTTTGTACATCTGTCAGAGTAGGGGCAGGGCAGGCAGGGTGAAAAGAGACAAATTGGGCCCAAAAAGCTGGCCATTCACCTTCCACAGACCCCCCTCGGCCCCTCCGGCCCTCTTTCCCATTCAGGTGCTCGGCGGGACCCTCAAATGCTTGCTGGCTTATTCCATTTTCACTCCCCCTATAGAGTTCCCTGAGCCCACAAGTGTTTTAGCCCTCTTTTTCCTTCCCTCAATCCACGTCTAAGCGGCCCTTTTGTGAGTAGAATAGCTCACTTTTCTCAGGGCCCGAAGCTGGCGGCTTTTTTCACCGTGGAGCTTTTCTATTGCTCATTGTGTGTTTACTCAATGACTCGTTGCTGACCATAATTCCCACTGTTCAGTTCCTCACAACATGCCCCCCCCACACACACACACACACACTCTCTCCCCCCAACTCCACTCCAGCCCTCCCCAAAACCCTCATCTCCTCATGTTTTTGCAGTGTTGCTCCTTATTTAGACCCTCTTGTCTATGAACCTGACACTTGCAAGTGGAAGGAGACGGGTGTTTTGTAAGAGACCCAGATTGCCAGCCTCAAAAGAGACTTAAAAGATTTGTGTGCGTGTGTGTGTATGTGTGCATGTGTGTGAGAGAGAGACATAAACATTTACCTTGTTCCCGTGTACAGATGCTGCACAGTGTGTCGATTGTTGGCCTGTCTCTCAGTGGCCGTTCCTGCCCAGCTGTCTGACTAATGCGCCAGCGGCGGCCATCCACACTGAGCCCGTTTTGTTCTTTCCCTCGCTGTGCTCAGGCATGCTCAGTGGTCAGCCCCTGCTCGCCTTTGTGCGAGTTGCACAATCAGAACAGTTTGGCAACTGACGACTTGCTGAGTCCAAAACTTTATTACTGTTCCACCTTTCAGGCCCCACTCTACAAAGAGAAACTAAAAAAAAAAAGAAAGAAAGGAAAGGTCCCTTTTTCCTCTTGAGGTTCAGTTTCCAAGCTTTTGGGTGACAAGGTGAGCAAGGGATTGGGAGGGAGGGGCTGCCGGTGGTGGTATTGGTGGTAGTTGTGGACGATGGGGTGGGGTGGGGTGGGGCAGGGGGGGTTTGTTGCCTGCCAGTGTGAGTTACTATGGAAATGGAGTGTCGTCATCAATGGCCCTTCTCTGCTGAGCTGCCAGCGAGGCCTTAGAATAGGCCAGCGGTTGGCTCTGAAAAGTAGAGCAGGTAGGATTAGACGTGCCCTTTGTCGTAAGTGCATAATGCCTTGCAGTCAGATTTAAAGACCCCCACCAAACTCATACAAAACCACCACCATCTCCCTTCAGCGGCTAAAGGATGCTTAATTTAGCTGCCTTGAGTTTTGCCTGGGCTGGGGTGGCTCAGGGATGGAGGGCACTCACGACCTGCCTTGCCAAGCGGTGGACGAGGAAGGGTTGCAGGTTTGACCATCTACGCTATTCCTTTTAATGGGTTTTCTGGTATGGCTTTGTTTCAGTGTTTGTTTCCTTGTGGTTGTATGTGCAGGCTTATGAAATAATGGAAAAGTAGCGTTGCATTATGGCACACAGCAGCCCTCCTTCTGCTTCTGAGGAAGTCTGTCACTTGGCATTAGTGTCGCTGCAGCAACAATCATCATTCCATGCCTCCTGCTAATTGTAGACACAGCTGGGTCTCAGCGGGACATCTTCTACACACTATAGCCCTGCCACACACAACCCCACACACACACACACACACACACACACACACACAACTTACATTCACAGTCTTGCAATGACACAGACTTAAAGTTGCCAATACACTCAATACTATACATACACAAGTAGCTCAAGTCACCCAAACCAACTGGTCTACCGAAATCAGCTTTAGAAACACTGAAGACTGATTTGTTGTTTATTTCAGACGTAACACGTACATTACAGTACATAACAGTAGCTGTTGAACTGTAAATAAAGCCACTTGGGTGTTTTGTTTCATATATTTGTCTTCATTCATGCTATATTGAATGTATTTGCATGTTCATACTTGTATTTTGGTCTGAAACTGTTGCTGGTTGCACTGCCTTCATTCCTAAATAATTGGGATTAGTGAGGTTCTACTGTAGACCCTGATCCATTAGTATGCTAATAGGCTGGTTTATCAACCATTACTCTTAGAGTATGGGAGTTTATTTGGATGACTAGAGGCAAACACAATAAGGGACATCAACATTATTCCCCCCCCCTTTCTCTTTCCTTTTTACACACTCACTCACACTCACACACACACACACACACACACACACACACACACACACACACACACACACACACACAAGGATGCACCAGCAGAGGCAGAAAGAGGCAGAGTCCCAGGTTGCTTGTAATCCTCATGTACCCCCTGTGGAGGGGCCCCTTCTCAGCTCCAACATTCCTGCCTCTCACAACACAAAAGGCCCTGTGCCCAGCCCCACATAGCGGGCCTCTGGCCCAACAGGTTTTTTTTTTGTTTTGTTTTTTTGTGTGTGCCTGCTTGTGTGCAAGTGTGTGTGCGCACTCATGATTTTTTTATTTGTTTTTTTGCTTTCACCATATTATAATTTGATTACTGAGTAAAGTCTGATGTTTTGTATAGTGATGGATTGTGTGTGAGAGAGTGTTGGCGGTTTCACTGGTGGTATGGGGGCCATGTGTGCACAAGGGTGAAGAGGCAGGTAGGTGCTTGAGGAGGGGGAGAAGCAGATGTGTATGGATTTTGCATCAAACCCTGCTGGTTGTGGTGGGCGCCCCCCTGCCAGGCGCCATGGCTTCTCGAAACATGTGAAGATAGGGGTGTGAATGCAGGCTTCGAGGTGTAGTGTTTGTGTGTGCGGCATGGACAGGGTTAGGGGGGCAGATTTGGGGGTAGGGGCTGGATTTAGTGGTGGGTGTAGGTGGCGGTAGGGTGGGCGGTGTCAGAAAGGGGTAGGAGGACGTTCTGTCTCCCAGTTCTTGCTCCAAAGGGAATGTAATGGCAGATGTATGTCTAATATGCTCATGCATGTAAGTGTGTTGTTGGAAAAGATTGTGTATATTGCCTTTGTATAGGTAGAAGTTGGTCCTTATGAATTTGGGAGACTATTGAACACAGTGAGAAAACATAAAATACACACTTTAAGATATCTACCTCTGTTCAGCTAATCCAAGCCCTTCCTTCAGATGGAACTCGTTAGTGTCACAGATTTGATCCCTGTCGGGTTATTGCATTATATATTCAGAGCCATATTACGCTTGTTTTGGCTGTGAGCAAGTGCTAACCCCCCGCTGATCCC
The DNA here is from genome assembly GCF_029633865.1 of Lampris incognitus. Lineage (NCBI taxonomy): Eukaryota > Metazoa > Chordata > Actinopteri > Lampriformes > Lampridae > Lampris > Lampris incognitus. Next base: position 136,178,406 of record NC_079212.1, read on the forward strand.
AATGCAGACTAAAAAAAAAAAAAGCTCTGAGAATTTGTCTGTCCGGATGGATGCTTTTGTTCATTTCTGGCAGGAGGAACAGAGTGAGAGGATCCATCACTGTTCATTTGATGAGCCTTGAAAGCCTCAAAGTGGCTTTCAGCTTAACCGTCCGGCTAACTTATTAGTCCTGCTATGTTTCAATTCTACTCTGAAATATTTCACCATACTTTGGAGCCGAATATAACTTTTGGCTGTGACATATTTTGAAGTAGAGTGAGTTGATTTGTAAATCTTGGATGGCTGCATTTTAGAGAATAGGTAGTTGCTTAGATAGTGTTAAGTGGACCATTTGAAAAGGCGGCTGGATGAAGAGATGGCAAAGTAATCAGTTATGATGGGGATGGAATGTCATTAAAAAATGATGGGCAAAGTTTGTAAATTTAAAGTCTCACTTAAAGGCCAAAAAGGATGAAATATATACAAAGATGAAGGATTTAAATTGATGGGTCAGTTTTGTAAGACTACCGGCATGAAAGACATTTGTGACAATGTCAGTAGGACAGTGGGAGAGGCAGTGAACCAATAGAAATAATACTACATCAAATCTAAATTTTGGACAGGAATGAGCAAGTGAAAATATTGAATGATTAATGAGAATTTTTAAAAGAAAGTGACATTCAGTCACCCTAAGAATTTATTTGTTTCAAAATGCTGTTGGGTTTCTTTTGTGCCATTTTGTATCCCTAAATGAAGTAAACCAAAGTAAGAAACAAAATAGCTGCAGATGGGTCCAGACAGATGGGAAAGAACAAGTGAAAATGTAGAATAATTGAAAAATTCTAAAAGATTGGTAAAAAACAGAAGTATAATCTGCTATAAAATCTGTTTAAAATGCTTTAGGTTATCGTTTGTGCCATTTTGTATCCGTAGAAAAAGTAAACCAAAGTAAGACACAAAATAGTTTCAGATGAGTTCAGACAGACTAATAACAAAATAGCAGAATACAGAATAACAAAAACATAGTAAAAACAAAAGACGGATGTATTGTCAGTCTCCCTAATGCTTAATTTTTTTCATAACGCTAGTCATTCAATTGTGCCATTGTGTGTCCCCAGATAAGGTAAACCAAAGTAAGGCACAAAGTAGTTGCAGATGGGTGCTGTGGCATCACTCCAAGAATAACAAAAACAAGAAGGGAGGAGTAGAGGAAGAGAAGGAGAGCAGACAGTCAGTCAATTAGTCACTCCAGGCCTGGCCTCTCGGTGGGGGGTTATGCTCGGGGCGAGATCACAGGCCTGCTGCCATGGCGATGCCTTCACAGGCACACAGCGACAGAGAAGAAGCTGCTGGCACCGGGTCGCCACACTGATTCACCACGGCACAGCCATGCTGCATGTTTCACCCATGTTTTACTGGCAGAGTCTGACTTATGTGTAGACCTCTGAACTCCTGATGGCCTTGCCTTTTTTTTTTTTGCCGGTCATCCTGAAGGTACCCCGACCAAATATTTAGACACGGTACCTTCATTTCAGACTCGACAGACCGCAGCTAGTGCGGCGAGTACCTATGTGGGTTATCATATGGGATTGTGTAATGACAGGGATAAAGGCCTGGCATGCACAACTTTAAAGGGAAACACTCGTGATTTTCAACACTGTCTCCATATATATATGTTGTAGGGATGACACGCCATCAGCAGCCATAATACTGGGCAGTCTTCAGTGTGTCTCTGAAATGCTACTGAAATTGTGTACATTGGTGACATTGCTGGTAGATAATCTGTGAAGGTGAAAACTTATTTCCTGGCTTACTGATAGGCTACAACAGTGGTACTGAGACTTGGCCAATTCAGAAGCTACATTGCCGATATTTTTTTGGAACGAGCCACATTACAGAAATATGCCTTCTCACCCAATCTTCGTAGATTGCTCTTATAGGTTGCTCTTATTGGGAAACTGGATTACTAACATTACTGCGGTAAACTTGAATCATGCTGTGATGGAATTCTCCAGCTAACAGCCTCATGCAAGCAAAGCTGTAAGAAACTAGAGTTATGGATCATTCACTGAAGCTGATGGAATCGTCAAACGTGAGAAAGGCTAGGCATTAACAACTGAAACTTTGGTTTGGCAGTTGCTCTAGGACAGTATCACATTTAGAGCTGTTACGTATGTTCGATCTCAATACTTATTTGTGTAAGGAACGGATACATATCAGATATGAAATGTTCTCCGCAAATCTTCGAGTTTGATTTTGCTCTTCTGACCACGTCTTCCAGTTCTCCCGACGGATCGCGTGAATCCACGCCTGTCTTCTTCGTTTTTTGGTTGGAGATTTCCCTTTCGGTGTGCGATAAAAATGCAGATGCTTATTGTTACCATCTTTACGATTTGTACAACCGACAGCGCAACAACTGTGAGGCGTTTCGTTTTAAATCCATTTCTCCTTGATCTCTTCGAAATGACCAAAGTAATGTTTACAAACACAGGACTCGTGGCTCCTTTTTGCCTCACAGTCTGCGCATGCACATTGGGCGCTTGTAATTAAGGGAACACATCTATACAGCTATACGTACCATTGTTTCTCATATAATGCCGCTGATGCCCAAACCAGTGAGTTTTCACATTCACGGTGACATTACTGGAAGACACTTTTCACACAGTGTTGGTGATGTTTCACAACAGGATGTTAGGACAGGATATAATGTATGGAGGAATGTGATTTGATCCTTCAGGATTTGATTGGATTTTGTAAAACATTTCATAAAAGTATTGGTTGTGTTGTTGCTCGGCCGCCCAGTCAGTAATGCAATTATTTAGTCTTGGCTGTTTTGGAAGCAGCCAAAGGGATAATTCGGATTTATTGATGTTAGGTGGTATGAACAGCAGCAAACAGAGTCAGCAAAGAAAAACTAAAACACATAAAATACCTAACTATCTTTTAACTGCACATTTCTTAGAAAACAGCTCATAGGTGGCATGATATTTGAATTGCCATGATATGCGAGCAGGCTGGAGCAGGGGCGTTTCTAGGAGTTGACAAGGTCTGGGGCTAAGCCCAGACCGTCTAGGGCTGAGGTCGGGGGGGTGTGCATGCGCCGAATTTGTTTTGGGTGGTCCCTGCTGTTTTGCCTGGAACGCTACTGCCTAAATTTCATCTAATTTTACTGCATTGTATGACAACTGCAAACATAACATTTCATCCATCCATTATCCAAACCGCTTATCCTGCTCTCAGGGTCGCGGGGATGCTGGCACCTATCCCAGCAGTCATTGGACGGCAGGTAGGGAGGCACCCTGGACAAGCCGCCAGGCATTGCTCTGGACAAAACAGACATTTACATCCACACACAGACAGCAGCGTTGGAGGTGGTCGGGAATCAAATTATTAACATTTCGTGAGGATTACAGATTTTTTTTTTCCTCTGTCAGAAAGATTCGGGGCGAGTCAAAAAACATTTCCAGCTAAAGCCCCGCAAGCCTGATGTTGATGACACCAATGGGCTGGAGTGCATAATAATAATAAACAGGCGTTCTTCAACAACAAAAAGTAGTTCCAAGATAGTATGTAACGGTTCGAGAGGAGAATCAAGCATTGGAAATACACAAAAGATGTCATATTGGCTTGAGAAGGGTTACCAGTTTTTTCTCAACATTTGTTATTATGGCTTAAAATATAGTCTTAGCCGACCCCATTTGCTGCAATTCATTTTTTTTGCCCGCTGGGACTAGCAGCTGAATCTCTGACCATGGGAGTCACAGACCAAGGTCATGCCAGTCCATTGGTAACACATACCAGCTAATGTCAATAAAATCCAAGCTATCCCTTCGAGGCGATTAAGCTTTGATGAAAATAAGTAAAAGAAAAGAGCAGATTTTGTTGAGATTAATTCTGGCATAAGTTGTTAAATAGGTGCATGATATGACTCGGGAAATGAGCTGGCCAGGTAAAAGTCCGTTTTCATGACGTTTTTATGTGACTGGTAGATATCTCCGTTATCCATTCCCTGCCGTCTGTCTCTTTCCCTTCTTCTGGTTTCGTTTTCGTCTCTGACCCTGCCATCCATTTTGTTTCAACCCCGACACTTGAAAGTCAGTCGCCTTCTATTAGAATCACCATGTTCTCATCATTACCCATCAATTAGACTGGCAACGGCGCTGGCCCACAGAGAAACATCTGCAGCCTTTGGGCTCAGTTCTCCCAACAGCTGTGGAAAAGGTACCCTGAGCTCATTGTCCCTCACAGAGATAGTTGTCGGGTGCAAAGTTGTCTTAATGAATCAATGGGAATGTTGAAGTATTGTAGGTCACGTATTACGCCATGATAAAAAGACTATGGACAGATTGCTGCAGAAAGTTACGGTTTGCTTTTGCTTTGCAAAAGCTACAAAGATGTAGAAATTTAAAAATATCTGGTTTTGATGCTTGAGATGAATCACTAATTTATCAGACAATGTGCTGTGTCATTACATGACCAGACTTGAAATGTTTTTTCTGAATACTGAGCTGCAGAGTTGGAGGCAAACACTTTGTTTAAATATGCCTACAGTGAAGCATCAGCAAACAATCCCTGCAACATATTATTAAAAAGTTTATTATTTATTTATTTTTGGCCATGTTGTACTTGCTTTACAGAGTCTCAGTTCCGACATGAGGTGGATGTCTTCAGCACGGACACATCTTTTTCCTTTCTAACAGTTTTTCCTTATTGTGCACCGTCAGGATGGAGGAAATCCTTTGCTTTCAAGTCCATGATAATGCTCAGCTAGTAATAATGGGCTCAGATCAGATCACTGGCGTTTTTATTTGTTGAAATGCCGTTCCTCTGTTTCGTTTCAGAAAGTTAACAAGGTGTGGTTTCATTTCACAAAATATCAGATGAAACAGTTTGTGCTCACTGTATGTATATTACATATATTTGTAAATTTGTGTTGTGACAGTGTATGTGCAATTGCACATTATTTGCTAATGTTAAATGTGTGTGTGTGTGTGTGTGTGTGTGTGCGTGTGCGTGTGCACTTGGACATGCATTTAATAGCAATGGTACACAAGTACCATGAACCTTCTGGGAACATGGCTGACTGATCGTATGGACCTACAGCTTCATGTGTATCAGCTGAAGATCCTTATTAGGATTGTAAAGGTAAGAAAAAGACTCTCAGTTCTACTGGCTTTTCAGCTGAAAGTGTCTTTTTTTTTTTTCTTAATAAAGCCAATGATATCTTGATAATGAATGTTTTAAACCATCAATCGTGTGTATGTAGCGTGTGTATCGTGCATATCACAGTTTGTTAAATGTGGGATGAAAATGTTTCTAACATTGATTTTGTTTCTTTTCACAATCAACGACCATGTTACTTTAACATTTCCGGCTTTAAAATACATCAGCATGCGTCAACATTAGGAGTCGTATTGCTGTGGAGTTGTGACGGTGCTCCTCTTTCATACTTGCCGAAGATTTTAGCGTTGAGTAGCATCAGATTTTTTCATTTATGTCAAAACTCAGAAATCTGAAATGCTGCACGTAGGGCGTATCATAAAGAGAGTGAGAGTGGTGAAACCTCAAGGAAGAGACATTCTGACCCATTCTGTCTCAGTTGGATGGAGCACAGTTTGAGATATGTAGCGGGGTGATAATATGGCAGCATGATTGTGATATAGCGGTAGGAAAGCAGGTTGACTCAGCACAGCGTCACATCCATTCCGGTTAGTTAAACCGTTCCGTATTCCTATTCAGACCCTGGACAACACTGCCAAGTACAGGATGTAAACCAAGGCCTTGCATAACCACGCCCCCTACAGATCAAACGTGACTGAATTATTGCAGTCTGACAAATCTGGGATTGGGTTAACCTAAAATCACTTTTCTATTGAAAAGTAGAGAAATTTAATCTATAGAAATATAGATTAAGATGTGTACAAGTAGGGCATCCGGGTAGCATAGTGGTCTATTCCGTTGCCTACCGACACGGGGATTGCCGGTTTGAATCCCTGCGTTACCTCCGGCTTGGTTGGGTATCCCTACAGACACAATTGGCCGTGTTTGCGGGTGGGAAGCCAGATGTGGGCATGTGTCCTGGTCGCTACACTGGTGCCTCCTCTGGTCGGTTGGGGTACCTGTTCCGGGGGTGGGGGGGGTTACTGAGGGGAATAGCGCAATCCTCCCACATGCTACATCCTCCTGGCAAAACTTCTCACTGTCAGGTGAAATGAAGCGGCTGGCGACTCCACATGTATCAGAGGAGGCGTGTGGTAGTCTGCAGCCCTCCCCGGATCAGCAGAGGGGGTGGAGCAGTGACCAGGACGGGTCGGAAGAGTGGGGTAATTGGCCAGATACAATTTCGGAGAAAAGGGGAGAAAAAAAATCTCCCCCCCCCCCCCCAAAAAAAAGATGTGTACAAGTATTAGGTCTATCAAGTTGAAGAGAAGTGAAATGTCCACTTTCCACTCAGTCTTCCATCCCAACACAACACATTCATACATACATACTGTGCTACTCAGTTGCTGTGATCATAAAATGTATTGTAGTCACAAGTCACCTTATGGTTTTAAAGGCATTTAAGTATAAAAAAAACTGCTTTCTTAACCCAGTCTCATAGACAAAATCTTTATATACAACTTATTTGCGGTTTCCAAAATATGTCGATTGCTAACCTGTGGTGTGGGCCTGGGTCGGCTTGGATTCAACCAACCACAGAGCTTGATTTTGTTTTTTTTTGGTTGGGGAATTTTTACAATAAAATAACAAAGACATTTTACTACTACTACTGCTATTACTATTACTTTCGGCTGTTCCCATTAGGGGTCACCACAGCGGAGCATCCGTTTCCATCTCTTCCTGTCCTCTGCATCTTCCTCTGTCACACCAGCCACTTGCCTGTCCTCCCTCACCACACCCATAAACCTCCTCTTTGGCCTTCTTTTCCTCTTCCCCGGCAGCTCCATATTCAGCATCCTTCTCCCAATATACCCAGTATCTCTCTTCCACACATGTCCAAGCCATCTCAATCTTGCCTCTCTTGCTTTGTCTCCAAACCGTCCAACCTGAGCTGTCCCTCTAATATTCTCGTTCCTAATCTCTCCTTCTTCGTCACTCTCAATGAAAATCTTAGCATCTTCAACTCTGCCACCTCTTCATGTCTTTTCATCAGTGCCACTGTCTCCAAACCATATAACATAGCTGGTCTCACAACCAAATTGTTAACCTTCCCTTTAACTCTTGCTGGTACCCTTCTGTTGCAAATCACTCCTGACACCCTTCTTCCACCCTGCCTGCACTCTTTTATTCACCTCACCTCTGTTCTGCACTCCCCGTTACTTTGGACAGTTGACCTAAGTATTTAAACTCATATGCCTTCTTCACCTCTACTCCTTGCATCCTTACCACTCTGCTGTCCTCCCTCTCATTCATGCATATGTGTTCCATCTTGCTCCTATTGACTTTCATTCCTCTTCTCTCCAGTGCATACTGCCACCTCTCCAGGCTCTCCTCAACCTGCACCCTACTCTCGCTACAGATCACAATGTCATCTGCAAACATTATAGTCCACGGAGACTCCTGCCTGATCTCGTCCGTCAACCTGTCCATCACCGTTGTAAACAAGAAAGGGCTCAGAGCCGATCCTTGATGTAATCCAACCTCCACCTTGAACCCATCTGTCATTCCAACTGCACACCTCACCATTGTCACACATCCCTCATACATATCCTGCACCACTCCTACATACTTCTCTGCAACTAATGACTTCCTCATACAATACCACACCTCCTCTCTCGACACCCTGTCATATGCTTTCTCTAAATCCACAAAGACACAATGTAACTCCTTCTGACCTTTTCTATACCTCTCAATCAACATTCTCAAAGCAAACGTCACATCTGTGGTGCTCTTTCGTGGCATGAAACCATACTGCTGCTCGCTAATCGTCACCTCTCCTCTTAACCTAGCTTCTATTACTCTTTCCCATATCTTCATGCTGTGGCTGATCAACTTTATACGTACCTCTGTAGTTGCTACAGTTCTGCACATCACCCTTATTCTTGAAAATCGGTACCAGTATGCTTCTTCTCCACTCCTCAGGCATCCTATCATTTTCCAAGATGTCTGTGAATGTTCTCATTTTCCAAGATTGTGTTAAACAATCCAGTTAAAAACTCCACTGCCATCTCTCCTAAACATCTCCATGCCTCCACAGGTATGTCATCAGGACCAACTGCCTTTCCACTCTTCATCCTCTTCATAGCTGCCCTCACTTCCTCCTTGCTAATCCACAGCACTTCCTGATTCACTATCCCAACATCATTCAACCTTCTCTCTCTCTCTCATTTTCTTTATTCATCAGCCTCTCAAAGTACTCCTTCCACCTTCTCAGCCCACTCTCCTTGCTTGTCTCACGTTTCCCTCTCTATCCTTGATTGCCCTTACCTGCTGCACATCCTTCCCAGCTCAGTCCCTCTGTCTAGCCAGTTGGTACAAGTCCTTTTCTCCTTTCTTAGTGTATAACCTCTCATACAACTCACCATACACCTTTTCAGCAAAGCCATTTTACTATTCATCCAAATTCTTCTGTTCTAATTCAAGGAGGGGAAAGTCTTGTTCCAGTGAACATTGGCATGCATTTAGTAGGCTATCAGTGCACCCGTTTACTCATCACCAGGATTCCTTACTGTGCAGTAGCATGATAGCATATTGTCTGTTTTAATATTTTTGTGGCTGATATTTTCACATTATTCTCTTCCTATAAATATAAAACTATTTGGTCAGTGAGCTTTTTCAGAGAGTGTTGAGAGGCCTACTCAGTAATTTCTAGGCCCACCTACAAATTAATTTCTAGCTACGCCAGTGTTGGTAACATTGTCACTTGCATACAATGCATTTCACCATATTGATGAATGAGGATGTGGTTCAGGGCATCCACTCTGATCATCCGCTTTACTACTAGTAGATTGGAGGTAGTTTAGTAAGTTTAGGTTTTGGGGGGGCGTCAGGGTAGCGTAGTGGTCTATTCCGTTGCTTACCAACACGGGGATCGCCGGTTCAAATCGCCATGTTACCTCCGGCTTGGTCGGGCATCCCTACAGAGACAGTTGGCCGTGTCTGCAGGTGGGAAGCCAGATGTGGGTATGTGTCCTGGTCGCTGCACAAGCGCCTCCTCTGGTCAGTTGGGGCGCCTGTTCGGGGGGGGGGGCTGGAGGGAATAACGTGATCCTCCCACGCGCTTTGTCTCCCTGGTGAAGCTCCTCACTGTCAGGTGAAAAGAAGCAGCTGAAGACTCCACATGTATCGGAGGAAGCAAGTGGTGGTCTGCAGCCCTCCCCAGATCGGCAGAGGGGGTAGAGCAGAGACCAGGATGGCTCGGAAGAATGGGGTGATTGGACAAGTATAATTGGGGAGAAAAGGGGGGGGGGATCCAAAAAAAAAGTTTAGGTTTGGGTTTGGTGTGATTGAGGACAGGGTAAGGTTGTGGGAGGCTGATTGTTCAGCGTTATAATCCATGTTGAGTGTAAGTCGAGGTTAAATGTAGATCTGAGTGGATGTCCTCTATCACATCCTCATTTATTGGTAGGTTGGCAATCAATATGTTTTGGGATATGCAGATATGTTGTATACGAATGTTTTGTCTGTGAGACTGGGCTGGCTTTCTCGGGGCTGCTGATAACATAGACGGCATCTCTTTCCAACCTTTTCTTTCATATCTGTCTGTCTGTCTGTCTGTTAGAAAAAGTATCGTGATTTTCGGCTACAGGGGGTCCTGGACTCAACTTTGAACAGTAAGATGTACGAAACAGTGCGGAATCGGCTAACTCTGGAAGAGGCCACTGCCTCGGTGAGGGAAGGAGGGATGCAGGGAATATCCATGAAAGACAGCGACGAAGAGGATGATGACAATAACTAGATGAAAAGGAACTTAGGGCGGCCCCACCCTTTTCAAATGGCACCGCTAGGCCGTGCTGCACTGCTGTGAGGGAACACAACAATGTGAAGGCATTTCGGATGGTGAAGGGGTACGCTACCTGAGAAGCTCACGAGGTTGTCCTGTATCGCCAAAGTCCAAGGTGCAATCCACAGATTTGTTTTGCCAGCTTACTTTTGTTGTTGTTACGCTGATGACTTCTGAAAATTTTCATGGTAGTTCCACATTTGAGTATTATTTGTTGGAGCCGAAAGGACAGAATATTGAGTGAAATTAAATACATCTTTTTCAGTACAGATATTCATAGGAAGCAAAATTTAATTTCGAGCAGGATGACACTTGGTTCAACAGTTTTGTTTAGTTGTTTTTGCTTAGTCTAGGAATACTCTTGCCTATGAGAGCTTGCCATTTTAAAATGTTCCAATTTGCTGCTGTTTTCACAACCAGTAGCTGTATGTTATGAAGACTTACTTCTGAATCATATTGGCTTATCCAATCATATGTTGCTTTTTTTTTTTTTTTTTTTTTTACAATTTATCCCTAAAAAAAAAAAGTCTTGTGGACATGCATTTATTTTTCACATTGACCTGCATCCACTCCTCGTAGCTTCCCAGTAGAAGCGTTGTCCTGTCATGTTGTGAGGAGCAGCAGTTGTAGGGTTGTGTGCCTTGCACAAAGCCAAGATATTTTGGAATTGGCGGTTTGTTTGTTTGTTTATTTGTTTATTTATTTATTTATTTGTCTTTATTTCTCCAACTACATTCTTCCAACCAGTCTGGGAATAGAAACCAGTGGCCATAATCTTGTAATCTGCCGTTGTATTATTATTAGTGTCTCATAAACTTACATGGGAACCTGAGATTGAATTAACAAAATCAAACAAATTCCAAGACTTGGTTTAGTCGATCCAGAAAGCAAACGGGGAATCGACCAGAGAGGGTTATTTATTTATTTTATTGAGATCCACGTCGGCTGTGCATTTATGTAACAGCTACTCGTCCTGGGGTTTGCACAGGCCCCGACTTGACAGTACACAGTTACATTAAGACATTACATTCAGTGCAGGGCGTCTGGGTAGCGCAGCGGTCTATTCCGTTGCCCTACCAACGCGGGGATTTCCTGTTTGAATCCCCGTCTTACCTCCGGCTTGGTCGGGCATCCCTACAGACACAATTGGCCGTGTCTGCGGGTGGGACACCGGATGTGGGTATGAGTCCTGGTCGCTGCACTCGCACCTCCTCTGGTCAGTCGGGGCACCTGTTCGGGGGGGGGGGGGAACTTGGGGGAATAGTGTGCTTATCCCACACGCTACGTCCCCCTGGCAAAACTCCTCACTGTCAGGTGAAAAGAAGCAGCTGGCGACTCCACATATATCAGAGGAGGCATGTGGTAGTCTACAGCCCTCCCCGGCTCGGCAGAGGGGGTGGAGCAGCGACCAGGACGGCTCAGAAAATAGGGTAATTGGCCAAGAACAATGGGGGGGGTGGGGGCATTACATTAAATGCTATTTTCATCTATAGTAAGATTTGTTTCAAATGACCATGAATGTAATGGTTTCACGGGTGCTTCTTCCCAGTCTGCCGCCCACCAGTTAATTTCTTGTTGCAGATGTGCAGCCTCTCAGCAACAACCGCTTCCCATTGGACACCTCCTTGGAAATGCAAAACAAAGCAATGCAGATGATTGCATTTCTGCAGAGTTGACCTTTTTGAAGACATGAGTCGTGTCACGTATCTTAAATGCTTCGACATAAACGAAAAAAAAATCCTCGAACCAAAACGACTCCTTGTAGCTAGTTAGTCATGTATTATCCGCTGCTCGGATTGTTCCCTCATGTGTGTTGTGTAACTCTGCTGGCGAGGAAATGAAAAACGGATTCAGTTCGGCACAGCTATTCAAGGTGATGAGATGCAATTGATATTGGTCACTGTTTTTAGCCTGCCAACCGATGCATGTACCAATTGTCTTAACTTATGAAGTTATGTTGTGACTAATCCAGTACTTGTAATGCAACACAATTTAGATGTAACAAGTGACAATTCTTTTTTAGGATCAATTTTACAAGTCTAAAAAGAGGTGTCAAAGGGTCAAAACTATGAAAACTACGTATCTGTGTGAAAGATATAGGTGTTATATGGATAGAGTTGCTGAGTTAAAAAAAATTTGATTTTATTTATTTCATTTCTGACGAATCATTTCATTCGCAGTGTCAAAGAAACCACGTTTATGAGCAAGGCTACGAATGTGTCCCTGTGCAATGCTAAACGCTATCTGGCTATATATTTAAATGTGCGGTGAATACAGTTTTGGTCATGACAAGTGTGAAAATGACATTATTTTTTGTTGGTGTTGTAATGGATTTTCATATCTCACTCATATCGGGCTGAAGTAGTTCAGACGTGACAACTACACTTCGTTAGATTTTCAACACAGCGCATTTCAGAATAGCGGTTCGTCATTTAAAACTGTCCGAGTATTCGTCTCCCAAGTTTGTTATTCCTGCCACAGTTGGAAAAGTAAACCTGTAGTGCTTCACGTCTTCATCCGGCTGCTCCCTCCATACATAATTGTACAGATTCCAGTCTGACCAGCTCCTGTAGGATGCTCACTGTTCCTCTAGGAAGAAACTAGCGGCACGGTAGCTAGCGGCACAGTGGCCCAGTGGTTAGCGCTGTCGCCTCACAGCAAGAAGGTCCTGGGTCTGAACCCCGGGGTTGTCCAACCTTGGGGGGGGGGGGTCATCCCAGGTCTTCCCAGGTCTTTTCTGTGTGGAGTTTGCATGTTCTCCCTGTGTCTGTGGTGGGTTTTCTCCGGGTGCTCCGGTTTCCCCCACCATCAGAAAGACATGCATGTTAGGGTTAATACTGTGCCCCCTGACTGAGGCATGGCAAGACGAACTGGAGTTGGTCCCCGGGCGCTGCACGCCGGCTGCCCACTGCTCCTAGCTACACAGCTAGGATGAGTTAAATGCAGAGAAAGAATTTCCCCATGGGGATTAATAAAGTAGTATAAAAAAAAACTTGAAACTACATCACTCCTCTTAGTTTCAACTGCTCAACACTAAATCCACTTACCACCGCAGTAGTCGTGTCTCTGTGTTGAGATACACACTAGAACGGCCATGAAGTCTCGTTTCTTCAGCTTTAGCAGCGTACTTGTTGCGTTGACTTTCACACCAGACCAATGCTCCTAAGACCTTCTGCCTCGCCAGACACTGGTTAGTCCATTTTCATGTTTTATTTACATGGTTTTTATTTTTTACGTTCATTTCAGCAGTATTTGGATAATGTTTTCTTTCAAAAGAAGTACCACCGACTTTGTTATACGTGCCCTATACTTCATTCTGTGTTTTTTGTTGTTGGTTTTTTTTTCCTCTCATTTTTATAACAGATTATGGAAATGAAGTCTGCCTGTCTTTCCTCCCACCACCGTTGTTTTATATACTGTACTCTTAGAGTTGTGCTTTGCCCAGTGTGCATGTCCGAGGTATCCAATTCCAAATGTGTTTTGTTCACTGTGTAAACTTACTGGTGGATTCATTACGCTTCTGCCTTCCTAGGTGAACCCACTTGGACAAAGAAATTCAAATAAAGGTGAATGGCAAAAAGTGAGAAGCAGTTCTCTTCTTATGTGGCATTACAGAGGCAAGATACACCCTGCATGCCATTTCATATTGTCAACATCTCTCTCGCTCTTGCTTTCTCTTTCGCTCTCTCTCCCTCTCTCTCTATCTATCAATCCATCATCTATCCATCTTCTATCTATCATCTATATATCTAGTATATCTAGCTATCTACTATCTATTGATCTATCTTCTACCATCTTTCTCTCTATCTATCTATCTCTAGGTATCTACTATCCATCGATCTATCTTCTACCATCCAACTGTCTTTCTATCATCTATCGATCTATACATGTATATGTTCTATAGATGACACTCAATTAGCTGCCATAATATCGAGCAGTCTTCTGTGTGAAACTTCACCAAAATTGTGTGAATAGTATCCTGCAGTGATGTTACTGGATGCCACTGTGAATGTGAAAACTCACTTCCTGGTTTGGCAATGGGCTGCATTATATGAGAAAATGTGCATATCAATGGTACATACAGCTATATAAGAAAATTTAAATTTTCTTCTCTGCATTTTTTTCGTTCGCCTACTGTCTTATCTGCTGTGCCATACAATCTGAACTGAGTTTCAGCCTTCATTGGTGACTTTCCTCAAACCCCAACAACTTTTGACCCCCAGCATTGTGTGTATACTGGGTGTGGATGTCCTGCCACCAAGGAGCAGATAAGAAAATACATATTTTTAATCCAAGGCCCTGACCCTTCCTCCCCCTCCCTCTTTTCTTAAAGGAGTCTGAGATTAATGTTATGGATTAAGACAACCCTCATCTTGGGAATTTATATTACCATCCAGAAGGAGATTGAAGAATTGCCAGACATCAAATCAAGAACAGCCAAAAACAAATCAAGAGCCTAAGATGGAAGCTATGACTGAAGTGGGGAGGATTAAATATTATAAAGACACAAATTAAAATAAGATGGGGTATATTTAATCACTTTATGGAAGGAAAAAAAACATCAAATCCTTCTGAGAAGAATAGAGAAAAGTAAGATTGTTTTGTTTGTTTGTTTTTGTGCTAGCCCAGTGGAAATGAGGTGACTTGAAACACATTTCAGCAGAAAAAACATCTTCTTTCTTCCTCTGTGAGAGTCCCTGACTCCACAGTGGCCTTTTTCCAGCATGATTTCCATTTAGCTCTTGGTGAAATAAACAGGAGTTTTCCGTGACGGGACATGAATTCATGCGGAGCTGCAGATCATCACCACATAAATCGGCAACGTCTTTTTATTTTGTCCTCCCGACAACTTTTGTTAGCTAACGTCAAGTTCTTCCTCCGAGCATCGCTTGAAAATGTTGTTCCTCATTGAACAACACGGATAATCCCAAATAATGTTAATTCCGAAGCCTTTCGATCATGGAATATCCCGGCGGATAGTCATTCATTTCTGTTCACCTTCTTCCTTAGTGGAAGCCAGAGGGTTGTGGTAGGGATGACTGAATGAATGGTAAAATATTCTGGCTGATTTGAAACACGCATGAACAACTGAATTTATTTCATATCTGTCAGTGCATTTCAGAGATGATTTTAGGTAAAACTGAGAGCAGAGATCTGATTTTGTTTTTTGTTTTTTTTTCCTCTGACATACTATAACAAGCCATTCTCTGACACCCGGGGCCCTCACTAACCATTTCTAGAGAGTGTGCGGAACGGATAGAGGGAGGCAGCAAAGAAGAAGAAAATGGAGAGAGTGGCTTTGTAGTGATGTACTCATGAGACCGCGACCGTGACCTAATTGTCTCAGCGGAGGGACGTCGCCCACACCCCTTGCACACAAGAGTAATCAACAGCCAACGCGCAGCCTATTCTAACATCCAATCTACAATACCAGCGAGCTGCCTCTGAATATCATCCATTTAATTTCCCCATAAATCCAAGGCACGATGGGGCAGTTTTGTGCAAGAGAGGACACCGAGATGGATTAATGGGTCTGGAGATTTACACTGGCACGATCTGAGCTGATTTGGCTTTTAAGCTCCAATCAAGTTGGGAAATGGGGAAATAACAGTACCCAAATAAAAGAAATCTCCAACTGACCATCACAGTAAGAACTGGCCCCGAGTCGTAGTGGCCGAACGCCCGGACGGCAGGGAGTCCTGTGGTGATACAGATGTGAGGTCCGACACATCGAATCCATCACGCAGTCTGTGACATGATGACAAAAGGAAACTGAAAAGATGAAGGGAGGATTCGACCAGTTTGTCTTCATTCAAGCTGCCAGAATATATTGGTCTCTGCTTGCTGCGAACAGGCAATCCATTAGACGGCATATCACAATATCATCGAGGTAAAACGCAGTAAAACCATTGCAGGGCTACAAAATAGATTGTTGTTGTTCGTCCAAAGAGGAAAGGTGGCCTTTTTTTTTCATTTTTTTTTTCAGTTTGGCTGCTTTGCGTGCCAGAAGTGTCAAAATTGCCTGCCATTTGAGAGGGCAGGTAGATGTCAGATCTGTTTAATAAAGGCGGCACCCAAAGCCGCTTATGTTTTCCTGCCCCACCAAACCTTCTTACCCTGGCCTTAAGAAGGGATAACAAGCCCACTGATTAATTTTAGATCTTTTCCATGAAAAGAGTAGCTTACAGTTTAAAGCAATCTCTGCACAATGATAAGAGGAGACACTGGGGCAGATTTTATGATACCTCGGGATTGGAAATGACAGAAAGCCGCCATGTTTCAAGTCCATACAGTAACGCCCGTATGAGGAATAAACGGCGTCAGCATTGCTAACGAAGATGCCGCTGCTAATGCCACTGTTATTATGAGGTGAATGTCAAGAGTCAATCCCCTAACACACTTTGCACATTCTTTGTAAAAATATGCTCCGTGAAGTCACCTTAAAATGGCTGGAACTTTGTGCAAGGAAGTCAAGATGATGGATTTTTTTTTTTTTTTTTGCTTCACAGCACAGAAAATATCCACTCCTAGATTTACATAAACTGGACAAGCATGCATCACCTGCATTTTTTTGTGTACGTAGATCAGGTCCTCGCATTAAAATCCCTCAGAATTCTTTTCAGTGGATGCACCTGTCAGTCCAGCGAAGCTGCAAAACTAAATGCTACTGGCTTTGCTCTGGTCTGCATGCTTTGCAGGGTCCTCCTCTATACCCGGGATCGCCCGGGGATGCTTGAGCAAGGCCTGGACTCACCTGACTCACTGCAGGGCTGAAAGCTGTGAACACACACGCACGCATGTATGTACACACACACACACACACACACGGAGGTGAATAATAAGACCTTTGCTAATCAGACCAAACAGTGGGCTTGTTATTCTACCACTGATGCATGAGAGTTAAACTTAAGTTCTAAACATTAATACAAAGTGTCCATAAGTATTTTGCATCTCTTAAATGAGACAACCATTGTTTTCGGTGCGAGTCTGAGCATAATAGATACCCATTCAGCAAGAAACGATTTTATACAAGGAAACCCCAGAGATCCTCCCTGAGAGCAAAATCAAAAAGACATTTCTGGACTCACTACAGCAGAAAAGGAGAAGCATTTCCACGATAAGTTGACTGCAGGAAAACACAACTGAATATGGAGTAAGACAACATGCCCTGCATTACCTGTTGTTGTTTTTTGTTGTTTTGTTTTTTTGAGTTAAAACTATACCAGACTCTGGCACCTTCCACATTCAAGGTCTCAAAAGTGTATGTGGAAAATCAGTCGAGCCGCATGCTGTTTTTATTTATTATTTATTTATTTCCCCCGTGTGCATCTGTGAAGCTAGCGGACGGCACTGGGTGTTTAGATGTTTAGATGTTCGGCTCTGTCTTGCCCTGGCCTTATTACAGTTGCTGCTTTTGAACCATCGAAGACCCCCCCCCCCATTCTTCAAAATAATATGGAATATGTAAAATATCACTACGATACTCCGGGAATCTTACGCGAAGTCGACATATAAATCATATCTGCTTACGTATGCAAAAATAACATGTCTACAGATCCAACTGTAGTCCATCATGTTGAACTGTTTGGTAAAATATAACATCAAACCAAAACTAGCTTTCAAATACTACTCCCTCCAGTATTTCAAATACCACTCCCTCCAGTATTACGAATACCACTCCCTCCAGTATTACAAATACCACTCCCTCCAGTATTACGAATACCACTCCCTCCACTATTATGAATACCACTCCCTCCAGTATTACAAATACCACTCCCTTTAGTATTACGAATACCACTCCCTCCAGTATTAGAAATATCACTCCCTCCAGTATTACAAATACCACTCCCTCCAGTATTACAAATACCACTCCCTCCAGTATTTCAAATACTACTCCCTCCAGTATTACAAATACCACTCCCTCCAGTATTACAAATACCACTCCCTCCAGTATTTAAAATACCACTCCCTCCAGTATTACAAATACCACTCCCTCCAGTATTACGAATACCACTCCCTCCAGTATTACAAATACCACTCCCTCCAGTATTACAAATACCACTCCCTCCAGTATTAGAAATGCCACTCCCTCCAGTATTACAAATACTACTCCCTCCAGTATTACAAATACTACTCCCTCCAGTATTAGAAATACTACTCCCTCCAGTATTACAAATACTACTCCCTCCAGTATTTCAAATACCACTCCCTCCAGTATTACGAATGCAACTCCCTCCAGTATAACAAATACCACTCCCTCCAGTATTACAAATACCACCTCCAGTATTTCAAATACCACTCCCTCCTGTATTTCAAATACCACTCTCTCCAGTATTACAAATACCACTCCTTCCAGTATTACAGATACCACTCCCTCCAGTATTACCAATACCACTCCCTTCAGTATTTCAAATACCACTCCCTCCAGTATTAGAAATACCACTCCCTCCAGTATTTCAAATACTACTCCCTCCAGTATTACAAATACCACTCCCTCCAGTATTTAAAATACCACTCCCTCCAGTATTACAAATACCACTCCCTCCAGTATTTAAAATACCACTCCCTCCAGTATTACAAATACCACTCCCTCAAGTATAACAAATACCACCTCCAGTATTTAAAATACCACTCCCTCCAGTATTTCAAATACCACTCCCTCCAGTATTTCAAATACCACTCCCTCCAGTATTACAGGTACCACTCCCTCCAGTATTACAAATACCACCTCCCGTATTTAAAATACCACTCCCTCCAGTATTACAAGTACCACTCCCTCCAGTATTACAAATACCACTCCCTCCAGTATTTCAAATACCATTTCTTCCAGTATTACAAATACCAATCCCTCCAGTATTACAAATACTACTCCCTCCAGTATTACAAATACCGATCCCTCCAGTATTACAAATACCACTCCCTCCAGTATTACAAATACCACTTCCTTCAGTATTTCAAATACTACTCCCTCCAGTATTACAAATACCACTCCCTCCAGTATTACAGGTACCACCACCTCCCGTATTTAAAATACCACTCCCTCCAGTATTACAAGTACCACTCCCTCCAGTATTACAAATACCACTCCCTCCAGTATCTCAAATACCACTCCCTCCAGTATTTCAAATACCACTCCCTCCAGTATTACAGGTACCACTCCCTCCAGTATTTCAAATACTACTCCCTCCAGTATTTCAAATACCACTCCCTCCAGTATTACAAATACCACTCCCTCCAGTATTACAATTACCACTCCCTCCAGTATTTCAAATACCACTCCCTCCAGTATTACAATTACCACTCCCTCCAGTATTTCAAATACCACTCCCTCCAGTATTACAAATACCGCTTCTTCCAGTATTACAAATACCACTCCCTCCAGTATTACAAATACCACTTCTTCCAGTATTACAAATACCAATCCCTCCAGTATTACAAATACTACTCCCTCCAGTATTACAAATACCACTCCCTCCGGTATTACAAATACCACTCCCTCCAGTATTACAATTACCACTCCCTCCAGTATTTCAAATACCACTCCCTCCAGTATTACAAATACCGTTCCCTCCAGTATTTCAGACCTCATTTTGGGAGGAACTTTAAATAATATATTGTCGTCCTCGTTAAGTTAGACAAAATTGTGCATCACGGTGCGACATCCGAATTTCATCCTGATCCAATACCCAGCTTTGTACAAGGGTGGATGTATTTGGGGGGGGGGGTGTAAGAAAAGTGGGCTTAACTAAACTGAGGGGCATTTTGTTCAAGTGGGCCCTCTATAGAGACACCATCTGTTATGTCTTCACACAAGACAGAGAAAACACAGCCACCAATATGTCACGGCTACACATGCACGTTTGTGTGTGTGTGTGTGTGTGCGCGCCATGTGAGCTATGTGGACATGGCAGTGTGTACGTAAGTGGCAGGTAGGCTAGGCGGGCTGACAGGCCACATGGCAGAGGGGCCTGGGTGCGGAGGGGCCAGGTGAAAGCCAGCCGATGTGACAGGCTGAGAAAACTCCTGCAGGACGGAAACCTGGGCCGACAAAAGGACTCGTGCAGGAATCCGTTAAAAAAGACGACGAGTTCTGCTGTGGCTAGCACAAACAAGGCCACGCTGTCTCGACAGGACACGTTTTCCTCCTTGCTGGCATCCTTTAAACTTTCTGTTTTACTTCAACAACTTGAAGGCAGAGTAAGAGAAGTACGGCGCCGGGCCGTCACCTCTCTTGTCAGTGGTGGTAGATGAAATAGAATTGGACTTGGAGTTTGTTTTTTTTGGGGGGGGTTGGGGGCATCCTGTAGATGGATGCAATTGTTATGAATGGGCCTAACCTGCTGGTTGTATGATGAATATATCACCAGCTAAAGTCAAATATCAAGCTATTCAACGTAGTTTGTTTTCTCTGAGGCCGAAGCCCATCACTCACTCATTATCATCTTACAAACACACCTTCATTGCTGGGCTTCCAAAACTTTTTCATACCATGATACTTTTTCACCTGATATTACTTTCATACATGATACTTTTTGACCTGATACTACTTTAATACCATAATTCTTTTTGACCTGATACTACTTTAATACCATGATACTTTTTAACCTGATACTACTTTAATACCTGATACTTTTTGACCTGATACTACTTTAATACCATGATACTTTTTAACCTGATACTACTTTCATACCAGATACTTTTTAACCTGATACTACTTTCATACCTGATACTTTTTGACCTGATACTACTTTCATACCTGATACTTTTTGACCTGATAAAACTTTCATACCTGATATTTTTTAACCTGATACTACTTTCATACCTGATAGTTTTTGACCTGATACTACTTTAATACCATACTTTTTGACCTGATACTACTTTCATACCATGGTACTTTTTAACCTGATACTACTTTCATACCTGATACTTTTTGACCTGATACTACTTTCATACCTGATACTTTTTGACGGTTTCTTGCAAAAAAAGCAAAATAATCCAAAATAATCCTCTCTTTCGTTCATCAGTGCAGTAATCCTCCTTGCAGTCAGCCATCACGGCCTACTGCTGATCTAACGAAACACACACATGTCAGCACTACACGTTATTTTAGTACAATCTAATCTTTGCATTGATTGTATTCTCTCAAAAAGTACGACAAATGTTTTGTATCCTCTCTTTTGTTAAAGAAAAGACTTTTCATCACCAAAAAAAAAAGTAACTATGTGCATTTCATAGCGTGATCCTCCCACGTGCTTCGTCCCCCTGGTGAAACTCCTCACTGTCAGGTGAAAAGAAGTGGCTGGCGACTCCACATGTATGGGAGGGGACAGCCCTTCCCGGATTGGCCGAGGGGGTGGAGCAGCGACCAGGCCGGCTCGGAGGAGTGGGGTAATTAGCCAAGTACAATTGGGGAGGGAAAAAAAATAGTCGTGTCATTTCCTGTGCTGAGATGCTTCCTCATTGTATATCTACGGGTGGAGTTGGCGCCTTCCTAAAAGGTCAAAGGTTGAAATAGCATCATGTGAACATGGAAAGGCACGTGCCAGCTGTTAGCAGTGGTTATTTCTTTCTCGACGTTGACTGCAAAACAGTTTGCACGATACCGATACCAATAAAGGTGCAACGACTTATCGTGATGCAACTGAGGCTTCGGTCCCGGTGGGTCCCATCCCAAGCTACATCGGGTGGTGTGTGTGAAGCTGGGTGGGCCACTTGTGTAAATTCATATTTGACTTGCGTCACCATGTCCACAACCTGCCACCAAGACCCGTGGCTGGTTACCCTTCTGTGCATGACTTCCACAGAACCACAGAGCACATAATGGGAATTTTGGCTGCATATAATTAAGACTGAGGAAATACATAAACAAGATCCGCATGTGTACAATTCTACCCTCCTATAGTGTTATACTATGTGGGGTTAGACAAATGTCTGTTTTCTGTCAGGAAAACAATGTCCACTATCAAAGCCAAGAGAAAAGAGTGTACAGGACACCGGATGCTCCCATCCACGCCAAGCCAAGTATTCAAGGATATCCTTAAAACACGACAAACACAATTCCAAAACCCACGCAAATGAGAATATACAGTGTTGGGTTTAGACATCCCACACCCATAAGAAAGAAAAATCACACACTTAAACGGTATAATTGTAATCAATGACAGTAGGGGATTTTAAATGGAAGTGCTCGAAATTGTCAACGAATAACCAATACATTTGCCTATATAATACTGCCTTTATATATGATACTGTATAATACTTTATATATAATACTGCCTTTATATATAATACTTTATGTATAATACCGCCTCTATATATAATACTGTCTCTATATATAATAATATATAATACTTTATATATAATACTGCCTTTATATATAATACTGTATAATACTTTATATATAATACTGCCTCTATATATAATACTATATAATACTTTGTGTATTATACTATATAGTACTTTATATATAATACTGCCTTTATATATAATAATTTATATATAATACTGCCCCTATATATAATACTATATAATACTTTATATATAATACTATATAGTACTTTATATATAATACTGCCTTTATATATAATACTTTACATATAATGCTGCCTTTATATATAATACTGTATAATACTTTATATATAATGCTGCCTTTATATATAATACTGTATAATAATTTATATATAATACTGCCTCTGTATATAATACTATATAATACTTTATATATAATATTGCCTTTATATATAATACTTTATATATAATACTGCCTTTATATATAATACTTTACTTATAATACTGCCTTTATATATAATACTGTATAATACTTAATATATAATGCTGCCTTTATAGATAATACTGTATAATAATTTATATATAATACTGCTTTTATATATAATACTGCCTCTGTACATAATACTTTATATATAATACTGCCTTTATATATAATAATTTATATATAATACTGCCATTACATCAGTACTGAGCGGT
This sequence comes from Lampris incognitus, assembly GCF_029633865.1. Lineage (NCBI taxonomy): Eukaryota > Metazoa > Chordata > Actinopteri > Lampriformes > Lampridae > Lampris > Lampris incognitus. The sequence goes on from NC_079212.1 coordinate 136,201,312, forward strand.
GGAGGGTGGCGGAGTCTCAGTACTGGGTGGACTCAGATGGGACCACTACACAGAGTCCACTTGCAGTAAACCACATGGCGTCATAACCAGGTGTGTCCTGCACACCGTGTTGAGACGTCGGGGCGACAAGTTGCTATGGATGAACTCGCATAAAGTTCCCCATCGCATGTGGACAGACCCCCCCCCCCACCCCCGGTTTATTTTATTTTATTTTATTTGGGTCCCTGTGACAGACGAGCAGGCTGACTGGTCAGCGCCGCGCGCGTGCACACAACACGGTGGGTTCCTGCAAACTTACACGGCTCTTTGCGAAATAAATAAATAACTAACTAGAGGTTTCTTTTCATTTGTCGGTGTTCTACCTCGGGCCAGGCTAAGTCTTTTATTTGACTCGTCTAATCCGCCCCTCCGTTTCAAAAAAAGAGCGGGGGGGGGGGCACAAAACCTGGTTCACGCGGTGCTTTTAAGAGTGAAAGGCGCTGTGTTTTTTTTCTTCTTCTGCTTCTGCTTCTTCTTCGTGTCCGAGCTCTGAATCGCGGCGGAGAATGGGCTCCAGTGAATAGACGGAGGAGGCTGGAGGTCTAATGGGATCCAGGGGAGGCAGTCTGCTCTTTAACAGGTGCGAACTGGACGCCGTCCATTACACAAATGGTGAGGACGGCGTGGAGAAACCACCCCGTCTCCCAGCATCCGGAACCTCCGATACAGAAAGAAGAAGAAGAAGAAAAACAAACCCCGAGACTTGTCAACCTGCAATAACCCGAGACCACTGTGCTTTTAAGCAAATGAAAGCGGTTCAAAATGAAAATGACCAATTAAAAAGGTGCATCTATCGCAGAAGCGCGGGTTTCTGTGCAGATCTGCGGCGGTATCATGAGAGAGGACGCGGGTTTCTTCTCAAGAATATGCATTTTAATGACGCAGCCAACAAACGAGAAAAAAACGAGATTGAGATTTCCCGACATGTTTTGCCAACAACAACAACAACAATAATAATAATAACAATAATAATAATAATAATTTCAGCATTCGCTCCTCCATGCAGGAGGAAGTGCTCGGTTGCACAGTTTGCAGACGGTGTATTTGGGGTCTCCGGATGGTAGTTCTGGCATAAGTGGTCCCGCAGACCCAGCTCGCGGTTCTATATAAGGGGCTGCGGGAGCAAGGCGCGAGCGTCTGCCGGTGGTGTTTCCTGTCAGCCAGTGGACAGTTCCCGCGCATGCTGATGTCAGGAGACGGGGATCTCGTACTGATGAGGGCGGTCGTTACCAAAATGTGACAGGGAGCAGTCACGCTGCCATCTCCCCATCCGTCCGCAGCATAGTCTACTCTGCTAGGGGGGGGGGGGGAGAGGTAAAAAAAACCCCAAACTTTTAATATCTTTTGCCATGACATTCTCTGAGGTGTCGCACGGTTGTTTCTCTTGTGCACGAGCTGTGTAATAAGCTGTTAATTTTGTGCGCAGCGGTTAATGAGCATTAACCCATTACCCCCGGTTGCTATTGTTGCAGGGATGGTCTTTTTTAATGCAAATCAGTTACGTTGTGATAGCGAGGTGCTTAATAAACTGGTGTGTCCTGTCTCTCTCTCTCTCTCTCTCTCTCTCTCTCTCTCTCTCTCTCTCTCTCTGAAAGCTAGAGAAGAGAGAGAAGGAGGAGGAGGAGGGGGTGAGGAGGAGGAGGAGGGGGTCAGGCGAACGCAGGGCGGCTATAGTTGGCCGGCTGCAGAGCTGCTCACACCAAGTTTCTCCTGCAAAAAAAAATGACAAGTCCTCTCCCGTTGGAAGCAGTGATGTCGTTGCCACAGCACCGCACGGGGCCGTCCCCGGCTCCCAAGACGCTGGCCTTCTCCATCGACCGCATCATGTCCAAGGGCTCGGAGTCGAGGGGGAGCCCGGCGGAGGACGCCGAGGGCAAAAAGTTGCTGGGTCTCTGCTCGCCCATCCCCTGCATGATCCCGATACAGCCGTTCAGCTACGACCTGCAAGCCAAGGCGCTGATGAACTACACCGAGTTGTGGAAAGCCAACCTGCGGGGGACGCTGTGCGGCTCCTCGGTCGCCTGCAAGGCCACTTGCGGGATGTGCGGCAAGCTGGACGCCGGCGCGAAGCACCCTCTGTTGCCGGGCAGCAGGGTGATAAAGCCGCAGGTGGTCCACCAAGCCATGGCGATGCCCGCCGGCGGCTCCCTGTACTATCTCAACTACCTGGACTCGGCCTACCCGCCGTCGGAGCTGCTCGGCGGCCACCTGTTCTCCTCGGCCTTCGCCGGCTCGCACGCGCAGGCGTCCATCTCCGCGCACCACAAGCTGCTGCTGCTGGAGAACGCCAAGCTGGCCGGGGTGGCGGCCGACAAGTTCCCCACGCCCCAGTACCCCCACAAGGAGCACCTCCCCGGCCAGCTGGACCAGATAGTCAAGGAGAGCCACCACGGCCTGAGCTCGGAGAAGAGCGGCGTCAAAGCGCACAGCAAAGCCAGCGGCGCCGCCGCCGCCGACGGCAAGCCCAAAAACTTCACGTGCGAAGTGTGCGGGAAGGTAAATGACGCGATTTGCGCCGCGAGTTCTGCGCCGCCGCTTATAGAGGCGACGCCGGGCAGGCTGAAGCCTGCTGCAGGGGGACGGCAGGAGCGGGGAGTTGCATGCGACGCGGCAGTGAATCATGCAATTATGTCCAATATCCAGCGACTAACTGAAGCCAGGATGACTCGACTGTGACTATCAAAGCAGCAAGTGTGCTTATATATATATATCCTGTATATATATATAGATATATAGATACAGATAGATATCGATATATACAGGATATATATATGCTGTGTTGCGACCATTTCCAGAAATGGCTTTATAGTTGTAATATTCGAGAAGAAGAAAAACACATGCCATTAGACGAGCATGCGCATTAATTTCCAAAATAAAAAAAAAATCGCAATTTTTTAAAAAAATAAGTCGCCTCCTCCGCGCTGTGTGCGCGTGTCTGTAAGGACTCCTGTCATGTGTTTGTGCCTTCTCCTGCAGGTGTTCAACGCCCATTATAATCTGACCCGACACATGCCGGTGCACACGGGCGCGCGGCCCTTCGTCTGCAAAGTGTGCGGTAAAGGATTCCGCCAGGCGAGCACGCTGTGCAGACACAAGATCATCCACACCCAGGTCCGCTCCCCACACCCGCTCTGCTGCATGCCTGGCTGGCTTGTTTGTTTATTTGTTTGTTTGTTTGTTTTTAAATCGAAAATCGATCACATTACACGCACGCTCTGATTGCTCTCGTGCAGGTGACAGTATCCCGGCTCGCCTGCGTCTGTCTTATTGTATATGAACATGTGTGTCTTTGTGTGTGATGCAGGAAAAGCCTCACAAGTGCAGCCAGTGCGGGAAGGCCTTCAACAGGAGCTCCACTCTCAACACTCACATCCGGATCCACGCCGGCTACAAGCCCTTCGTCTGTGAGTTCTGTGGCAAAGGCTTCCACCAGAAAGGTACATTAGCCACATGCGAACCACAAAAAAAAGCCAACTGCATTAAATATGCATACGATTTTTTTTTAAATTCTATGTTATAATATACGGAGAGAAATACATGCGAACGGCCGTTTTATTTTGCTAAGCGTGTGGTCCAGGAGCTGCAGGTCATTATCGATGTGACTATATAGCTAATCAATTATTGCTGGACTTGGTGTAAGTTGTGTTGCGTGTCATTTCGTAAAATGGGAAACGTGTTTTGCTGATAAACCGACAGACTGAGTCGCACAT